>NC_133774.1:98908354-99044611 GCF_003597395.2 Chelonoidis abingdonii | reverse complement strand
TCTTTCTATAAGTCTATAATATATAACTAAACTATTGTTGTATGTAAAGTAAATAAGGTTTTTAAAATGTTTAAGAAGCTTCATTTAAAATTAAATTAAAATGCAGAGCCCTCCTGAATGGTAGCCAGGGCTTGGGCAGTGTGGATGCACTGAAAATCAACTTGCGTGCTGCCTTTGGCATGCGTGCCATAGGTTGCCTACCCCTGCATTAATTCTTATGGGGAAACTGGATTCGCTTAACATTGTTTTGCATAACTATGTTAAGCGAGGAGTTGCCATACTATAGCTTCTGCCTTTTCTGATTGTGATTATTAATAGAGGTATTACGCTGCAGATGTTAGAGCTAGTTTAACGTTAATTGGTTAAACTGTGTCCCCAATTGTCATTATTCATTAAATAAACTATTCACAATTTTAAAGTATTTAACCAGGTATATAACTAACTAAATACTGTTCAGTGAATAAAGGCAATATTTTCCAAACCTGATCAATGAATATCATTTGACTAGCATTAACAGATATTCAAAAGTCAACTCTGAGTCAGCTTAGTGTGGCACAACAATGGAATTGAAACAGAATATACAGCACTCTAGTAATATATCTAGCCAGTATTTTGGCTAAAGGCTTCTAACTGGTATCTATGTGCCATTTTATGTACCACCCATGCTCATAATGATGATCTGTCTGTCTTAATTCAAGCAGAGTACACTGATATGACCCTTTATTTAAATAAAGATGCCAAAGGCCACAAAGATATTTTATTTTTGATTGTCAGTACTATGTAGTGAGCATGATATGAAGTAGAAATATGCAGTCAGCCTGCCTAACTATAGGCCACAAACTTATTGTGTGATAAGCAATTTGCTATGGTATATTAGGCAGGGAAACATGGAAATTTGTTGCTCAGCAAGAATGTGTTGGTTTAAAGCAATGCTTGGCTTTCAAGAAATTAATGCAATGGTTAATAGTTGGAGGAATCTTTCAAACTTTTCTATTAAAATACTGCAGTGGTCATACTGTGACTTTTCTGGCTTGAGAATATAACTAAAGTGGCATATTCTTCTTGATGCATGCAGAACTGAGAATGTTAATGGGAGTATCTTGTATGCATCCAGACTTGATTGTTCTCTAAATACTTGGTAAGGAACAAACAACTTCATGCTGAAAATACAAGCTGTAGGAGTTCAATACAACATAAAGGAGTCTGCTTTTAGGCTACTTCCCCCTCTACTGGGTGCCTAGTGAGCAATTTGAGCATTGTAACAGAGGATGGCTAAGTCATTTTGCCACCTGAGCCGAGAATTCTTCAGATTTGCATAGTGTTGGTCTCTCAGCTCACAGTATAACTCTTAGAACATCAACATTTTTCATTGTCCACTTAATATTAAATGGTTTCAGAGTAGCAGCCACATTAGTCTATATCTGCAAAAAGAACAGGAGTACTTGTGGCACCTTAAACTATCAAATTTATTTGAGCATAAGCTTTCGTGGGCTACAGACTCACTTCATCAGATACATGTAGGAAGATATCTATCTATATGAAAATACACACAACATGAAACAATGGGTGTTACCATACACACTATAAGGAGAGTGATAATTAAGGTGAGCTATTAGCAGCAGGAGAGAACTGTTTGTAGTGGTAATGAAACTGGCCCATTTCCAGCAATAATAGCTCGCCTTAATTGATCACTCTTCTTATAGTGTGTATGGTAACACCCATTGTTTCATGTTGTGTGTATATTCATATAGATAGATATCTTCCTACTGAAGTGAGTCTGTAGCCCACGAAAGCTTATGCTCAAATGTTAGTCTCTAAGGTGCTACAAGTACTCCTGTCCTTTCTTCAGAGATACAATCACAGAGGAACAATATGTTGCAAATGTGGATTCATGTAAGTATACACCACTGACACAACCATTAATTGTTATGCTACCTCCAGGAAATTATATCATAGTATACAGTTGCATAATTTGAAAAAAATCATTCAGTTTAATACCAGATTGCAAAGCTAAAGCTAATTGCACGTACTATAGTAACAATCATACTATTCATAGGTGTCATAGCCATGTAGAGAGATCATAGCATACTGCTAGTAGCGTGTATGTACTCTCCAGTTGCCAGCTACATATCGCACTGCAGAATATGTTCTTCTGTGTGAGATGACTCTAGTCAAATTTGGAAAGTTAAGAATATTTAACCATTCAAGCCATCTGGCTGAACATCCTCCTGAGTTTTATGATCAGATTTAGTAGATTAGGAATGTTTACTATCTGAATATCCTGAAGTGAAATCCTGACACAATGAATTGAATTAGGAAGCAACTACTGTAAATGCCGGGTCTCTGTGTCTTGATGTTCAAGGTAGGAAGCTATTGATGCTCTGCTATAGATATGGGGAGAGATGATCTGTCTCAAAAGATGCCATTTATCTGTAGGAAGATGAGACTGAGATGATATACAACTAATATTGTGTGCTAGAGATACTTAACCTGCCAAGGGAATAATTGGTTCCAACTAGTTAGGCTACTGGTGCTGCAGTTGAGCATAATGAAAATAAATTGTTTATATTACTTAAATAGCTAACTACTAATATCTAATCACTTTTTTTTCCTTGCATAATAATAGAATAAATTTAATGGAGATTGAATTTATGGTCTAACAGCCCAAGAAAATAAATTGGCTTAATGAATTCCTTGACCATTTTGTTATGACTTTCAGGATCAGCTGAGGGATCCTGATACTCCAACACTGCTACGGTGTTCAGACAAGCCCTTACATCAATGAGTAGCATTCACAAAAGTCTATCTAACTTCTTAGCACTAACTTCTTGCAACATTAAAAAGATAACATTGCAAAATGTTTAGAACAACAGTGACTCATTTTGAGCTATGCTGTGCATATCTGATGTACAAAAGAGATTTTTCTAAAATTTAGTTTTAATTTCTATCATTTTGTATATTCTGCAGAGCTCTGGATCTTTGAGGTAAAATATATATATTTTTCTCAGAGTAAAGTGTGCTTAGATGCAGTAAAATGCCTGATGGAGATGAAAGCCTATTTGAATGAGATAAAAGAAATAAGCCACCTGGAATCTAAAGATTATAATTCAACTCTGATTATCTGCTCTTTTCTCATTTCACATTTATCCCTCATGACAACATTTTGATTTTGAAAACTTTATTTGTACACCAGAGGAGAAAATATGGGAGAAGTGTGGGACTAAGAAATATAATGAATTTTCAACTGAAACAGAATGCTATTGCTAAAGAAGGAAGGAGGGCAATGCTAATATACATTTACTACCATTAGCCTAGTTGAAATTATTACAATGGTACATATGCTAAATCCCCGCTCTAATTATAAGAAATAAAATACCACATTTACTCTTAAAACAGCAAATGACAACTCTTTAAGGATGCCCAGTAACCTAGGCCTGGTCTACACTGCGGGGGGGATCAATCTAAGATGCGTCGACTTCAGCTATGCTATTCTCATAGTTGAAGTTGCATATCTTAGATCGCATCCTCGTGGCACTGGATTTGACAGCCACAGCTCCCCCATTGACGTTGCTTCCACCTCTCGCACTGCTGGAGTTCAGCAGTCGACAGGGAGAGTGAGTGGGGATCGATTTATCGCGTCTACGCTACACATAAGTCTATCCCTTATAGATTGATTTGCTACCTGCCGGACTGGCAGGTAGCGTAAATGTACCCCTATATGGTATATGCCTGTACTGAAATTCTGTCTTTCAAAGTATACTGAGTAATATACTGAAAACACAGGGGCTGACTTTTTTTTCAATGTGCCGGTGTGTGTGTGTGTGTGTGTGTGTGTGCGCGCGCGCGCTTGACCCCTGGCTCTGCCCCAGGCCCTGCCCCCACCTCTTCTGCCAAGGCCTCTCCCATTTCACCCCTTCCCCCGAGTGCACTACCCCCCTTCATTCCTCCTCTTCCCTCCCTCCTTCCTAAAATCTCCTGCACACTGCAAAACAGCTGATTGTGGCGGGCAGGAAGTGCGGGGAGGGACCTGCTGCTGGGTGTCAAACACTGGGGGGCTAGAGGGGAGCTGTTAGGGGGCTTGTCATAAACAAATAGCTAAGGGTTAATGTTTCTTTTACCTGTAAAGGATNCTGTCATAAACAGATAGCTAAGGGTTAATGTTTCTTTTACCTGTAAAGGATTAACAAAGGGAACCAAACACCTGACCAGAGGACCAATCAGGAAACCGGATTTTTCAAAGCTCAGGGGAGGGAATTTTTGGGGCTTTTGTCTTTGTCTGGCTCTCAGCTATGAGAGAGGATTTTTTTTCTTTCTATCTTCAAGCTTCTAATCTTCAGTTTCAAAGTTGTAAGTACAAAGGTAGAAAAACCAATAGACTGTTGTTGTTTTTTTGTATTTACATGTGTGGAGTTTGCTGAAATGTTTAAATTGTATCTTTTTGAATGTCTGTTTATTCATATTTTTCTTTTAAGCAATTGACTGTCACCTTGATACAGAAGATATTTTTATGTCTTTTTCTTTCTTTTTTTATATAAAGCTTTCTTTTTAAAACCTGTTTGAGGTTTTTCTCTGGTAGGCTAAGGAACGGAGGGGAAGGGGAATTCTTTGTGTTAAATCTACGGAGGGTAAAGCTTTGCAGCACCAGGGAATTGGTGGGAGGGGGAAGAGAGAGAGAATCATTTCTGTTCCCTTGTATTTGCTTCTCTCTCTGTGGAATAGAGGAGACATGCTTCTTGGTATTGTGATGTAAAGAGATTGCATCAGTAACTCTCAAGTTAGCCCAGAGAGGAAAGTCTGGGTGGGAGAGAGAGGAGGAAGGGAAGTGGGTTATTTTCCCTTTGTGGTAAGACTCAGGGCTTCTGAGTCTTGGGGTTCCCCAGAGAAGGTTTTGGGAGACCAGAGAGGGAGTCCGGCCCTGGAAATTCCTGGCTGGTGGCAGCGAGAGAAATCTGAGCTGGTAATTAAGCTTAGAGGGGTTCATGCAGGCACCCAGATTTCTGGACGCTAAGGTCCAGATTTGGGAAAGCTTATGATAGGGCTTCCAGTAGGTGCTCAGCACCACCATTTTTTCCCTATGGGTGGTCTAGCCCTGGAGCACCCGTGGAATCAGCTCTCAGTCACAGGCACCAAGTTCCTTGAAAGCTACACAGCTTTCAGTTTAGCGCCATGCAGGCACTCAGACCCTGCCCGGGGACCTGCCAGGAACTGGCCTGGGGAGGGGCACTGTGGTGGGTGGTTGTATGCTGATGTAAGTTAGGTTGACATAATTTTGTAGTGTAGATGTGGAGTTTTTTGTAATTTGGATCTTGTTCTGAAATTTAAGGTTTGAGTATCTTTCAGTTTCCAAAAAATAGTAGGAAAGTGTGTTTGTATAGACATCCTATCTCTTCAAATGACATTTTAAATCCACTAATGTAGCACTATGAGAGATCAGATTATGACCCCCTAGTTTTTTTGTTTCAATACTGCAGAGACCAGGAATGTATAATCAAGCACTCAACGGGGGGACTGTCTGGTACGACTGCTGAATAAAAGCAATTCTTAATATGTAGCTTAACAGTTATGAAAATTAAATTCAAAGAACAGTTTCCTCTATTGAAGTGTTGAACTAATACATAATGGAGGGCAATGGAATGAAATAGTGCATGGTAAGAGAGACAAGGTGGGTGAGGTAATATCTTTTATTGGACCAACTTCTCTTGGTAAGAGAGAAGCTTATACAGCGCTCTTCTTTAGGTCATGAATGGAAAATGCATCAAAGCTAACCACTGCAAAAGGAGAACAATATTGGAGTGGGTTTTTGCAAACAAGGTTAACTTGCTGCAATGAAAATACACTTAAAGTGGAAAATTTTACATAAAATAAATTTAAATATGGAACAGAACAAGTGACGTGTTTTCTCTTATGTTGCTGTTTTAACACTTCACTTAAATAGCATTTTTAAAAGTTTATTATAGAATTCTTTTAAAAAAAAATCTATTAACAAATACCAACAGCAACCCCCCCTCCCCAATAAATCAGCTCTCAATAAATAAATTTTTTAAAAGGGCAGATTCAGCTATAGCTTTTGGAAAGAAAGGGAACATTAAAAATTTATCTATTTGAAGGCACATCTATGTAGCATGACCTTCTTCTTGTAAGCAGACTGCAACTTGCATTTTTTTTAATATAGTCATCCATGTGATAGTTAAACCAGAGGACATGTCTTTGGAAAATATTAAGGAAAAATCTAAGTTTCATAACTATGGAAAAACGGAATCAAGATTTTGAAAAAACATTTGAACAGATTTTATGTACTTCTGGGGTTTCTCCACACAATTAGTGTAATTTGATATACACGTTTCCCCTCACTGACTATTGTGTAACCTCTGGAATTCTGACTTTGTCTGGGGCATGAATAATGTATACTTTGAGGTATAATTACATGTGGCCAAACCCAAAGGGTAAAGGCAAATCTAAATGATGATTTTACTTAATAGTAAAACTTGCTTAATAGTGTCAAATACAATAGTTCTGTTCAAGTATAATTAGTGTAGTGGCATTGCCAAGCAGATGGACCAATAAATATACAAACGCAAATAACATGGTTCAGAGGCCTCCAGCTATTTATTGTACAATCACAAACCTGAAATGAAATGGTAATTCTTGCTTTGCAAATAAGTTTGTGATGGAGTGGGGGAGGGGAGACCCAGTTGATTGAATGGTGTAAGGCTAAATAGGTAACTGGCATTTAATTTACCTGTATATTCCAAGGGGAACAAGAAGGTAGGAGCCAACTGCATGGTGTGTTCTGAAGGGTTGAAAGTATTTAAAATCAAAAGAAGACCAACTATTCTTTTTTGTAAAGAATGAAAAACAAAGATTGAGGGAGGCAGTTTTACCAGAACACGTTCAGGGCTGAAAACAACAATATTAGAAAGCTATTCAGGCAGATCTCCTGTAACTATACCTTTGAAAAGGCTTTTGTACAGGTCTGGCATGCATGTTCACACGCAGGTCAAGAGTTGTAGTTAGAAAAATTGCAATGTAAAATAGACTTTTTTTTGTTATACCAGATTGCATTTTTGCAAGCATTAGTGTAACTGCAGCATTATTATGATGTATTTACTTAATATAATTTTTTTAAACATCAAATCCAGCTATTGGAAATAAAATCAACTTTGTTTTTCACGTGTGTTGAAACTCTTTTCTTTCCATAACAAACTGAGCAAAGAGTCAGACAAACATTTAAACACTGGCACTGCTCCAGGAGCAGTTAGTATCTTGATGTGGAGCAGATGCTTTGATTAATTTGTTCCTACATAATAGCAGACTTCTTTGTTGGTCGTATTTAAGTATGTTATACACTCTGATGCTCAGAACAACTTGGCGTATGTCTTGCAGGCAAGTTTTCATTTTTTTAAGCACAAAAAAAAAAATTCCCCTCACCCTATGGGTGGTATGTGTCTTCCTCAATCTCAGGTCCTCTACCAGAGGCCTAGGAGTTTGAGGGTTCTGCGCAGTATCTTAGCTGTTCCTAGCACTGCACTCTTCTGGACAGAGAGCTCTGATGTTGTTCCTGGGATCTGTTGGAGCCACTCACCCAGCTTAGGAGTCACAGCCCCGAGTGCTCCTACCACCACTGGGACCACTTTGGCCTTCACTTTCCACATCCTCTCTAGTTCCTCTTTCAGGCCCTGGTACTTCTCCAGCTTCTCATATTCCTTCTTCCTGATGTTGCTGTCACTTGGCACTGCTATATCTATCACCACCGCTGTCTTCTGCTCCTTGTCTATTACCACGATGTCTGGTTGATTGGCCAGTACCTGCCTGTCCGTCTGGATCTGGAAGTCCCACAGAATCTTAGCCCTGCTATTCTCCACAACCTTCTGTGGAATCTCCCATCTGGTCTTGGGAGGGTCTAGCCCATACGCTGTGCAGATGTTCCTGTACACAATGCCAGCCACTTGGTTGTGCCGTTCAGTGTATGCTGTTCCTGCCTGCATCTTACATCCTGCCACTATGTGTTGGACTGTCTCTGAGGCCTCTCTGCACAGTCTGCACCTTGGGTCCTCTCTAGTGTGGTAGACCCCTGCCTCAATGGATCTGGTGCTCAGTTCCTGTTCCTGTGCTGCTATGATCAGTGCCTCAGTGCTGTCTTTTAGTCCAGCCCTTTCCAGCCACTGGTAGGATTTCCCAATGTCAGCCACCTCAGCTATCTGTCGATGGTACATCCCATGCAGGGTCTTGTCTTGCCATGGCACTTCTTCTGCTTGGTCTTCCTCCCATGTCTGCTGCTGCCTCAGGCATTCTCTCAGCAGCTCATCTTTGGGGGCCATCTTACTGATGTACTCCTGGATGTTCCGGGTTTCATCCAGGACAGTGGCTTTGACGCTCACCAAGCCCCGCCCGCCTTCTTTCCGGCTGGTATACAGTCTCTGGGTGTTGGACTTGGGGTGGAAACCTCCGTGCATTGTGAGGAGCTTCCGGGTTTTCACATCGGCAGCCTCCATGTCCTCCTTTGGCCAGCTCACTATACCGGCAGGGTATCTGATGACCCGCAGGGCGTATCCGTTGATGGCGTGGATCTTGTTCTTCCCACTGAGCTGGCTCTTCAGGACCTGTCTTATCCTTTGGTGATACTTGGATGTTGCTGTCTTCCTTGCTTCCTCATCGTGGTTTCCATGTGACTGCGGGATGCCAAGGTACTTGTAGCTGGTCTGTATGTCTGCTATGTGGCCCGCTGGTAGTTCCACCCCATCAGTCTTGACTACCTTCCCTCTCTTCACTACCATCCGGCCACACTTCTCCAGTCCGAATGACATCCCGATATCCTCACTGTAGATCCGCGTCAGGTGGATTAGCGAGTCGATGTCTCGTTCATTCTTAGCATACAGCTTGATGTCATCCATGTAGAGGAGGTGGCTGATGGTAGTTCCACTCCTGAACCTGTACCCATATCCAGTCCTTGTGATTATCTGGCTGAGGGGGTTTAAGCCTATGCAGAACAGCAGCGGGGACAGTGCATCACCTTGGTATATGCCGCACTTGATGGCCACTTGTGCAAGTTGCCTTGAGTTGACTTCTAGTGTTGTCTTCCATAGTCCCATTGAGTTCTTGAGGAAGGTCCTTAGTGTCCTGTTGACTTTGTATAGCGCCAGACATTCACAGATCCACGTGTGCGGCATTGAGTCGTAGGCTTTCCTGTAGTCAATCCAGGCTGTGCTCAGATTGGTCTGTCTAGACCTTGAGTCTTGGGCGACTGCTCTATCTATGAGCAACTGGTGTTTTGAGCCTCTGGTGTTGTTCCCAATGCCCTTCTGAGCTGTGCTCATGTACTGGCCCATGTGGTCCTGTAGCTTGGCAGCTATGATGCCTGATAGGACTTTCCATGTTGTGGGGAGGCAGGTTATTGGCCGGTAGTTGGACGGTTCTGTCCCCTTGCAGGGGTCTTTCATGATCAGCACTGTCCTTCCTTGTGTTAGCCAGTTTGGGTGGGAGCCTGCTGCTAGCAGCTGGTTCATCTGTGCTGCTAGGCGTTCATGCACTGCTGTTAGTTTCTTTAGCCAGTAGGTGTGGATCATGTCTGGTCCAGGTGCTGTCCAGCTCTTCATGTTCTTGACCCGCTGCTGGATGTCTTCTACTGTGATGGTGACTGGTTTCTGTTCTGGGAGATTGCTGTGCTCTGTTCTCAGGTCCTGCAGCCACTTTGCACTGGTGTTATGAGTCTTCTCTTTCTCCCATATGTTCTTCCAGTACTGTTCAGTTTCTGCTGCTGGTGGCTCTGCTGTTATTGTGTTGTTGCATTGCAGTTGGGAGTACCCCCTTGGATGGTTCTTTGGAGAACAGGGCATTTACTTTTTTGGCCTCTGCTTCTCTAGTGTATCTCCTTAGCCTGGTAGCCAGTGCTGTGAGCCTTTGTTTAGCAGTCTCTAGGGCTTCAGATGGAGTCAGGCCCTTGTATTTTTTTCAGTAGCCGAGTCTTATCCTTAATCTCTACACCCTTCTGTAGTTCCACCAGCTGACTAACTTCTCTCCGAGTCGCCTTGATCTTATCCTCCAACCTCATTTTCCAGGGTGGGTACATACTGTTATATAAAAAAATTGGATGTACACAAATATAATATGCATGGGACCAATACTTTAGCAGAGTTTTGTGCATCTGGATTTTCGCCCTGAATATGGGTTAAATTTTGTCAAATGTGACAAGTGTTTTGCTTTTGTTTTCCCCACTTAAACTAATCTCTCTGCTCTAATCCTCAGGCCCAATTGACCTGTGTTCAGTTCAGGACTTGAGAAAGGTGGCAATATCCTTAAGGCACTTTTTGAAGGTCTTTTGCTCACTAGCACAGATACATAAGTTTAGACAGTCCTGTGCTATTTGTCATTTGTGATATATCTGAGCAAATAGTATGGCTTGCATTGCAATAGGTAGTGGGACGAATTGCAGACCATGTTTTAATGGACCTAACTCCATTCTGCAGATGTGCAGGTATACCATTTAGTAGGTTAGGCACACATCCTAACTGATGGTCTGAATTACACCTCTTTGCATCAGGGAATGGACCAGCACAGAGAAGCTTGTCCGCTGATAAATCGGTGGGCTCTCCTAAGAGACTGCAGCTGGCATTTAGACTGTATTGTGCATTTTGATAAATGTGCTTTCCCGTGGCATAATCATGATTGGTGTACATCAGTTGCTCTCAATCTCTTCTATGCTGGGATCTCCCAGAATGTGCATGCAACTTAACAATATGGAAAGGGCAGGGTGGTTACAAACCACAGGCTGAGAGACCTTGGGGTGAGATTCTGTGCTGTACGCCTAAGATGGGTGGACAAACTTTTTGGCCCGAGGGTCACATCTGGGTACGGACATTTTATGGTGGGCCATGAATGCTCACAAAATTGGGAGGAGGTGAGGGCTCCAGCTGGGGGTGTCAGCTCTGGGGTGGGGCTGGGGATGAGGGATTTGGGGTGCAAGAGGGTGCTCCGGGCTGGGACCAAGGGTTTTGGAGGGTGGGAGGGGGATCAGGGCTGGGTTTGGGTACAGGAGGCGGTCAGGGGTGCAGGTTCCGGGTGTTGCTTACCTCAAGTGGCTCCCAGAAGCAGTAGCATGTCGTCCCCACCCTTGCTCCTATGCAGAGGCACGACCAGGTGGCTCTGCATGCTGCCCTGTCCTCAGGCGCTGCCCCTGCAGCTCCTATTAGCTGCAGTTCATGGCCAATGGGATATGCGGGGGCAGCGCTTGGGGCAGGGGCAGTGTATGGAGCTCTTTGGCTGACCCTAGGCATAGGAGCCGGAGGGGCGGGGGGATGTGCTACTGCTTCTGGGAGTCATGCAGAGTGGGGTAAGCCCCTGACTCTGCTCCCTGGCTGGAGTGCCAGAGCAGGGCAAGCCCCTGATCTTGCTCTCCAGCAGGAGGTTGATGGCCAGATTAAAATATCTGGAGGGCCAGGTGCAGCCCCCAGGCTGTAGTTTGCCCACTTCTGCTCTAAGAGATGCTGTGGCTCTGCCCCAACATGCTCTCACTGCTTCCAGCTTATCTCCCGCCATAGCAGGGCTTGCAAGAGGGTACTGAGAGGCAGTCTTAGAGCTGTCTTCTGCTGTGCTTGCAGTGGTGGAGTTCTCCTACAACTAGATAAGTGGTGTCTAGGGCCCCTTTACAACAATCTAAAGGGTTGGCATGGGGATGAGAATCTCATCTCTGGAGTGCATTTTTCCCCATACTATTGTCTCTGATATATCTGGGGTGGCTTTGCAGCAATTGGCACTTGTACCAGATTTGAGCCCTTTTCCTTAAGAAACTTTCTCCTTCTTTGTCCAAACCAATGCTTCATCCTAATCTAGAAATTTCAGTCCACATAGGTCACTTGTGTAAATAGATGCAAATCCATTCAGCTCTGTCTCACTGGATAGTGTGCGAATTCCTGCTCTTTTTCTATTTTAAGAGTTTCTGCCAATCTGCTTTTTCTGTACCTGTGTGATTTTAATTCTTCTTCAAAACTAAAATCTTGCAAGAAACGGTTGTAGGAGTGTGACATTACCCAGGGTACAATCTGGACTGTTGAACAGCTGTCCCCACTCAATTCTTTAGCCTTGGGAGTCTTTTGCACTGCTTTGCTGTGATAGCTACTGTTCCTGGTCTACTGTGTCTCAGCCTCCAGCATGCAAAATTACTCCCAACTTTTTGTATGAGTGCTATGGTCACCACCCTTGAATTATACCAGCAAATTTCCACTCCTGGACTTTCTCCAAGAAATGTGCATCTTGTAGTGTCCAGCCCTCTCCTTGACGACAAGCAACAACAAGCTCGTATATAAGTCCATCATTTTAGTAATAAGATTTGTGCATATAATTTTCTGTCTCAAATGGAGTTTTCCAAACACTTCAGTCCAAGCACAGTGGTTTTTGATGAGACAGATTTATTAACTACAGAAATATTGTAAGTGATTACAAGTAATGAGACAAGTCAGAATTGGTTACAAGAAAACAAAAGTAAAATACACCTTATACCTAACTTAACAAGCTAAGTGGATTCAAAGCAAACATTTCTGGCCACATGCTTCAGCAATCTTACTAGGTCTGAATTCCTTTCAGAAAAGATCCCTCCCTTCGTCTGAGCGGTTTCTTTGTTCCTTTGTTCCTCAGGTGTTATGGCTGCTGTGAATGGAGAGAAAGGGAGGAATGACTTGGGCCATCTGTTCTTACACCTTCTTTTTTTTTTTTTTTTTTTTTTTTTTCCTCTTCTTTGAGAATCCTCTCCAGCTGGAGTTTAGGAGACAGTCTGTGGGGATGGGAGGTAACCTCCAATGCAGGGTTGGGCAAACTATGGCCTGCGGGCCACATCTGGCCCGTGGGACCTTCCTGCCCGGCCTCCAAGTTTCTGGCCCTGGATGCTAGCCCCTGGCCCCTCCCTGCTGTCCCCCCTCCCCCAGAGCCTCAGCTCACTCTGCCACTGGCACAATGCTCTGGGCGGTAGGGCTATGAGCTCCTGGGGCAGCGCAGCTGCAGAGCCCGGCCTGACATAGTGCTCTGTGCTGCATGGTGGCGGCGAAGGCATAGCTTGGCTCCAGCTGGGTGGCACAACTGTAGCGTCACCAGTGCTCCAGACAGCGCGGTATTGAGGCAGGGAGTGTGGGGGAGTGTAGAGCGGGGTGGTGGTCAGGGTGTGTGTGGATGGTTGTCGGGGGGCGGGGGTTAAATGGGGGGATGAATGGGGGCAGTCAGGAAGGAGAAGGGGTTGGATGGGGTGGCAGGGGATAAGGAGAAAGCGTGGTTGGATGGGGCAGGGTGCCGGGGGGGCTGTCAGGAATGAGAAGAGGGGTTGGGTGGGGTGGCAGCAGAGGTCTGGGGGCAGTTAGGGGACAGGGAGCGGGGGTGTGTCCCAGAGAGGCTATCAGGGAACAGGGTTGGATGGGGCAGATAGGAGGTGGGGAGCCAGCCCTCCATACAATTTATAAAACCCGATGCGGCCCTCAGGCCAAAGAGTTTGCCTGCCCCTGCTCTAGCGGTGTCTTTGCCAAGATACAAATTGCTCACTCTCACCCTTTTTCCTGCCAAAGAACGGTCACTTAACCAGGTGATGGTCCATTTGATTTAGCTGACACTTGGCTGAGGTGTCAGTTTACCTTTTGCCTCTGAGGAACTGGTTTGTGGCTGCTTCCCCAGATTTGGAATATGTTTTAACAACATCATACAGTAGAATCTTTACATACAATGTCGCCACACATATTTTACTAGGACCATAATCAGCAAATTGTTTTTAAATGATCTCTTACAAGGTATAGTTTGTACAAAATTAATCCATAGTCTTGACAAAGCGGTGAACATAGGGTTACAGACTGTCACAAGGGGATTTTGCATCTCGTGTGTATATAAATATATATATTTGCTGGTTTTGTTAACTCCAGTGGTGATGCTTTACCAGAGAAGGTTTTAAATGTCCACAGAAAGGAATGAGATGTTTTATGGCTTCTCCATTTTTAATGGCCATCTGTATGGTAGTGTCTGCTAATTCAGCTCTCTGGCAACTGCCACTACGTTCGCCCAAAGTTTTTGTCAAAGTTCCCTCCCCACTCTGAACTCTAGGGTATAGATGTGGGGACCTGCATGAAAGACCCTCTAAGCTTATTTTTACCAGCTTAGGTTAAAAACTTCCCCCAAGGCACAAATTCTTCCTTGCCCTTGGACAGTATGCTTCCACCACCAAGTTAGTTAGACACAGGTTCAGGAAAAGGACCACTTGGAGTCCCTGTTTTCCCCAAAGTATCGCCCCAGACCCCATCACCCCCTTTCCTGGGGAGGCTTGAGAATAATATCCTAACCAATTGGTTACAAAGTGAGCACAGATCAAACCTTTGGGTTTTTGGTGTCCTTAAAAACCCACCAGATTCTTAAAAACAGAACTTTATAATAAAGAAAAAAGTAAAAGAAGCACCTCTGTAAAATCACGATGGAAGGTAATTTTACAGGCTAATATTAAAAACATAGAGGATTTCCCCTCTAGGCAAAACTTTAAAGTTACAAAAACAGGGATAAACCTCCCCCTTAGCACAGGGAAAATTCACAAGCTAAAACAAAAGATAATCTAAAGCATTTCCTTATTGCTATTTACTATTTCTGTAATATTAGATGCTTACTTCAGATATGGCTTAGGGAGATGTATTTTCCCCTGCCCTGGTTCCTTGCTGACATGGAGAACACGCAACAAAAACCTTCCCCTGCAGATTTGTAAGTTTTGTGTTTTTTTTTTTTGTTTTTTTTTCTTCTTCTCCTCCCTTTTATTGGTCCTTTTAGTCAAGTGCCAACCAGGTTATTTAAGCTTCTTAACCCTGTCATAAGCAGATAGCTAAGGGTTAATGTTTCTTTCACCTGTAAAGGGTTAACAAAGGGAACCAAACACCTGACCAGAGGACCAATCAGGAAACCGGATTTTTAAAAGCTCAGGGAGGGAATGTTTGGGTCTGTCTCTTGTCTGTCTCTCGGCTATGAGAGGGATCTTTCTATCTTCAAGCTTCTAATCTTCTGTTTCCCAGCTGTAAGTACAGGTATAAGACAATATAGGTTTTTATATTGTTTTTGTATTTACATGTGTGTAGTTGCTGGAATGTTTAAATTGTATTTCTTTTTTTGAACAAGGTTGTTTGTTCATTTTTTATTTTAAGCAATTGACCCTGTATTGTCAACCTGATACAGAGACTATGTTTATGTGTTTTTCTTTCTTTTTATATAAAGCTTTCTTTTTAAGACCTGTTTGAGTTTTCTGTGGGTAGGCTAAGGCACGAAGGGAAGGGAAATTCTGTGTGTTAGATTTACGGCTGGTGAATCTGTGCAGCCTCAGGGGAAGAAGGAGGGGGGGAAGGTAAATTGCCCTCTCTGTTTTGTAATTCAAGGAGTTTAAGTACAGTAATCTTCCAGGATAACCCACAGAGGGAAAGCCTGGGGAGGAAGTAAAGAGAAGACAAGGGGAGGGGGGTTATTTCCCTTTGTGGTAAGACTTCAGGGCTTCTGAGTCTTGGGGTCCCCCAGAGAAGGTTTTGGGAGACCAGAGAGGGAGCCAAGCCCTGGAATCCTTGGCTGGTGGCAGCGATATCAAATCTAAGCTGGTAATTAAGCTTAGAGGGTTCTTACTAGCTTCTCAGTTATGAACGCTAAGGTTCAAATCTGAGTAGGAAGCTACGACAAACCCTTTACAGGTAAAGAAGGGATTTTTATGCTACCTTTAGCTGTATGTTTGTTTATGATAGTTGTTAACCCCCAGACCTAGGTCTGAGGTAGTTCTAAACTGATCTCTCATCTACCTGAATTAATTGAAAGCTCTGTGGATATTGAAGAGTGGTCAAATGACCGCTGAAAGTATCAATAGTATCCAGAGGAGCAGTGACAACTAACAGCATTTATGCTGAAAACTTATCAGTTACCTCAATAAATACACTGGAGATGGGTCTCTGTGATGGACTTGTTTGTGTCTGGGGGATAGAGTAATGCTTACAAGGCCTCCTTTTAAAACATCAATTGGATTATTTCAGCTGAATGGCTCTGTCAGATCACATTTCCCCCCTCATTGCCATTCAATATGATGTCTTACTACTAAAAATCTGTAGTCTGTCAAACTATATGGAATGTCTATTTCCATAGACGTATTATTGAAGCACCTCTCTTAGAAAGCTCTGTGGAATGAAGAATTTCTCTGGGAAGGTGGTGATGTCTACTTTAATTAAACATTTAAATGTGCCCTGACTAGCTGTAAAATGCACAATAAATTGTGTGAGGCTAAAGAGGAAACTTTTTGGGTATGGTAGACCCAATAATGTGTAGACATACATTTTATATTCTATCTGAAAACATTGATTTACAGAATTTTTTTTTTACACGCCTGCTAAGTAGCAAGTGACTGAAAATTTGTTCTAGCTGCCAGAGGCCAGAAGTGGCCAAAACTTTAAAACAATGCTGCAGCTGAATGCGTACGTTTTATTAACACTTTTTTTCTTCAATAGTATTTCAGTGACCTTTCTTTTTCTGTTCATTTCATATTTTATATGCATAGTTTAGATTCAAAATCCATTCATCTGCTTCTAATGAGACATTTTAATCAAAAGACTGACTTATCCAACTAAAAATTCAGTAAAATTGATCAAAATCACATGAATTATGATATGGGGGAGGTTGAGGTTGCACCTTTGTTCCCACAAGAGTATAACTATTTCATTTAATCATGAGTTTTCTTCTGTATTAGATTGAGGGAGAATAGTATTTCTGGAGAGGAGGAGAAGAAAGCTGGAAGTTCAATCAGTTGTGAATTCTTGTAGTACATGATGAATTATCCTGTTAAAATAAAATTTTCTGCATTTAAATTGCCATTTTATGTTATGTCAAACTCTGATAGCACATTCTTTGAGACAAATTAAGGAGCACATTGATAGAAATATTTGGAGGAATCATCTGGACTCTACTACCTGCACCAAATTGCAGTTATAGTTTAATGTGCATTCCAAACTGAATGAGTTGCCTTTATAAATTCATTGCATTTTACGTAAGTCATACACCATAGATTTGATGTAATGTATTGTTCTGCAACACAGTGGAATATGACTTGAAACTCTAAGAAGCAGCCTCGGTAACCTTTTTGTTTAAATCTGTTCGCCAATAGAAATGCAATACACGAATGAATAACATTAGAAAATATCTTTTTGAAGGGATTTTTAGTAAGTGGAGTTTGTGAGATAATGGATCACTAAGTAGTAAAATTCCCCTTGGTTGGCTATTAAAATGTGCAAAGTTAGAGAGAGCATGTATATTACATTATATACTTCAGAGATTGGTTTCTAGGATAGCAGTGTGGATCTCACCCTTACTTATGCATTGTGAATAGTCCAATGTATAAATATGTATTGTACTAAGGGATGATGTCCTTTTCTAAGATTCTGCTTAGAGAGGATTTACAGAACTCTCTGTTCTCTCACTTTCTACTTGTCTCACATTTTACTTCAGCTCATTGGTCTAGAATAGCAAGATTGACTGCTCTTTTCCCTAGTTTCCTTGAGTGTTTTCTTTAACAATGACCCCAAACCTTGTATGAATCTACAGGAAAAAATGGAAATATCAGTAGCCCAGTTAGTCTGGTCAGTGCATGGGTGGTTCATGGAATACTGCTCAAACATGGTTTATCCAGAGAGAACAAGGAATTTAAGAACAAGTTTAGTATTGTTAGTAAACAGTCAGAAATTAGCATAAGAAACCACATACACACAGGTTTAACACCAGCCTATTTCCCAGTCCTCCTCAATAGTTCCCAAGCATAAACCCACTTTCTTAAAGTCTTTGAAAATTCAATTCAAAAGCAAACTTCAAGTGGCTGTTTTAAGACCTTTCGAGAGCTCTTTAAGCATGCAGCAACAGATTTTCTATGGTACCTAAAGCTATAGAGAGCAGTTGACTGCATCTCAGAAAGGTGGCATGAAAGTGACTCTTCACATTAGAATTTTTCTTATCAAAAGTTCTGATCTCCGAACAAAAGTCTGAAGCTCATTTAGAACAAACACAATCAGTATCCAATCTGCAAACCCAGTAAGACTTAAAACTCCTGAGTGAGGAAAACATTTCTCCCTTACTAAAAAAGCATGCACACCGCTTTTATTCATACACTATTTCAGGGGTAGGCAACCTATGGCACGGGTGCCAAAGGCGGCACGCAAGCTGATTTTTTTTTTTTTTCCAGTGGCACTCACCATGCCTGGGTCCTGGCCACTAGTCCCGGGGACTCTGCATTTTATTTAATTTTAAATGATGCTTCTTAAACATTCTAAAAACCTTATTTACTTTACACACAACAATAGTTTAGTTATATATTATAGACTTATAGAAAGATACCTTCTAAGAATCTTAAAATGTATTACTGGCACGCAAAACCTTAAATTAGAGTGAATGAATGAAGACTCGGCACATCACTTCTGAAAGCTTGCCAACTCCTGCGCTATTTTAACCACTAAAGCTGAATGAACAATAAGAAAAATCATTTGTGACCATTTTAGCAAAGTGTATCTTTTTAATAAAATTTTGTACATCACACTATATTTTGTGTAGTGACAGTTTTTGTTTCCTTTCTCTGTGTTTATACAGCATTTAGCACAATGGTATCATGGTCCATGACTGGAGCTCTAAATGCTGTCACAATACAAGTAATAAACAATCCTTTGTGTAAAAATGTATAGGAGAGAAGTACTGCTCATACGAGTCTTCATAGAAAACTAATTTTGCGTCTCTGTAGCCAAAATTTCATTTGCCTCAGGTAAGGTAGAAGTGGTTTATAAAAGTTGGGGTCATCAGATCAGAGAGTAGAAACAATACCAAGTGACTAATCTCACATCTTGAGTAAAGAAAAAATATCTAAAACACAATGAACAGTTCACTCACAATCCATAGGGTAAAGTATGTTCATGTTTAATGTGTATTAAACACACTTGGCTATAAAACAACTAATACAACTGTCTGCGAACAGATTATTCTTCAGAGAAGGGGGGCGGGGAATAAACTCACTATGAATAATTCAGCTGGTTCTTAATCACTTTCTTCAGGCTCCACAGCCAGCCTTTCTGTTTACAGGTCCCCCTGAAGCATTGGACAATAAATGAATTTTTTATAGATAAACAAATCCCAAATAGCTTATGAGGACATGAATATTTTTTGACGGAGTTGAATAATAATTGTCATAACAGAAAAGCTGCTTCAGACTGCACAGTTACTGTTCTATTTTATTTTAAGTTGCTAAAATGTGTGTGTACTTACAAGTAGTTCAAGTCTATATTTGGCAAAATTGACTCTTCAGATTTTAATCCTCCTCCTTTTAATATAACTAATTTTAGATGGGTCTGTCTTGTGTGATTCAGAGGATTGCTGAATGCCTTGTAATCATCTAGAACTCTCCATTGAAGTCACTGAGTTGTAGATGCTCTTACCCTTTTCAAGATGGGGATCTATGCATGTGTATAGTAGTACCAAGAGAAGGCCTCAGTAGTGAGGGATTGAGAGCTCCTTCCACTCTAACTTCCATCTGCTTGCCAAAGACTTGAAAATCTGAACTGACCTTGCTAAAAGGCTCCTGGTTATGGAAACCACCAAATGGATCAATTCTACATGTGTATCCAAAACCAAGAACATGCCATTTTAATAGAGGAGATGGCTTAAACACATACATAAAAACTCTGTAAAATCAGTGGGGAGGAGGGCCATCCTTGAATGTTGTGCTACTGCTGCTGTTCGTGAAATGTTCAGAGATCACCTTCAATTCTCTGCCTGAGGCAAAGGTGTCCAGACTTACTCTGTGGTTAAGGGAAAATTACATTTCACCTAGGGGCCTATTGATGCACTTGTTTTGTACTCAGTACAATGTTTGTTCTGTTGATGCTTTGCTTTGTTTCGTTTTTGACTTGGGAGGCTGTGAGAACCTCTTTTTTCCAACAGGTCCAGAAGACTATTTATTTATTTATGTTCTGCTGTGTCTTCCTTTATGCATCCTCTATCTAGCTCCTCTCCTTTTTCATCGTCACCTTATCTACCATTCTGTTGTGTACTCTACCCAGTCACGCTATTTGACACTGAAGTCCTCAGTTAATACAGCTTCCTGATCCACTGCGTTTTGATGCATCAGAATGTTGGTCAGTCCACATCTGACCCACAACCATTTGACAGCCTCTGGCTGAAGCTTCTAAGAGAAACTGTTTTTTCCTAACATCCACTTGTCTTTTGTTCTAGTGCTGGATCAGGGTATTTTCTTTCCTTTCTCTCTCTCACGTAATTTGGAGGCCAGATAGCATTGTTGCCTGAGGAAGATGTGTTCACAGCTTTGATAGCAGCTTGTGCAGCTTTCATCAGGATTTGGTATTTTACTGTAGAAGGCATGAGTTTGATTCTGCCTTAGCCAGACTAACTGTCACATTATGTCTAGGGATGTATCAAGATTGTGTTTGTACCTAGATGTTTCTAGAAAAGTTGAATATGGTGTCTGTTCATCAGTAGATGCTAGAGTTCTGCAGGCATCAATCAAGAGATTCACAAAGCCTTGAGAACTGCAAACATTATACATTTTCATTCTTGTCATAATTTAATCCATGTTTCTCCCAGTCAGAAAGCAGAATGAATCTCAAATGTAATATCTGTTCCCAAGTTAACGTAAATAACACTGGCATTAACTTATAATTGAGGACAATGGCTAAGATTTGACAGGGGAGTTTTCTGAAACTCATTGCCCATTTACAGTCTAAGCATGGATTGAATGAGCAATTCTAAATTGATTTAGTATTCATAAGAACAGTAGGCGATTACAGGATCTACATTATGCCTGGCACTTAGGTTTTCCTGTTAAAATGGAATGTTCCAGAGAGGGGAAAAAAATCAATTGACCATGCTGTTAGCCAGAGGCCTCCTAGAGCTATCGCAGTCAAGGTTACCAGACTTGATGTATTAAATTTTTAATTGAGCTAAACAAAGCAGCTGCAATAAAATTAGCAGAGACCAAAGGAGAATCTTACCCACAGGGGAGTTTGAAGATTGAGCCAATATGTCTAACCTAGGAATACAGCCACGGGGAAATATCCAGTACCTGACAGTTGTCACCTATCTGAAAGATTTGGTTGGAGGACTGAATGTTTCTCTAAAGCTCTCCTTTGAGATGATTTATCTAAGGCACCATCAAACAGGCTAAAGATTCCAGAAAAATGATGATTTTGTTGGCTTTAATATTAGTTCCTACAATTTATATAGGACTAAGAGGATAACGTTTTTTTATTTTAGTCTGTAATGGAGGAGAAATTTCATAACACTAAATTTCACTATGCCAGTATCATAAGAAAACGAGAGGTTTTCCTAGATCTGTCAGGAGACATAAATAAGCAGTGGATTGGTCTGTTTGTTAACATCCTGTGTATCAGAAAAAGTGCTGCATACCTGCATTTAAAACCAATATCCTTGTTTTTGTGAACAAATGGAAGTATTTGATCTCTGCTGAACACAAGGTTCAAGATTCCTGTTATGGAGGTAATGAGTTGGAAGATGCCAGTTTTCAAATGTAGGTATTTGAATAAAGGAATATGTGGAGTGGGGCTGGGTGAATGGGGTCAAGACTAGACACTGTAATGAATGTTTCCTTATGGGATTGCTGCATATCAGTTATTGGAGTATAGGTGAGTCAGAAGAGGGGCTAGTAGATGTAACTTGATGGATCTGTGGGTCCTTCTCCTATTGGTCCCTGAGGCCACTGTAACCTTGAAGAGATGCTAGCAGCCAGAGTGGCTTTGCTGTTTTGTGGGCAGAAGGATTTCTTGGTAAGAATACTCGGGACTGAAAGGAGGAGGAAAACAATACTGCAGAAAACTTTCAGTACTGCCGATTATGCAGTGTTTTATGTCCATACACACTTAAAGTGAAAACTTACTTTGCAACCCTAAAGTACATAGGCTACTTTACACTCAGCAAAATACCTCCTTTCCTTCAAAGAAAACATGCATCTCTCTTGCTCTGAGACACCTGGCAGTGTGATATTGATGTTATATTTTGAGCCTATTTCATTTAAAGGTTATGCCAGGTGTTGAGATGGGAGTGGGGAGAGTATATGAAATTTAAACATCTGAACACACACAGTCAAGTTGGTTAAAGGTGTCATCTGGGACTCTAGGTGTTCCCCTAAAAGTACAGTTGGCTTAATTCTGAGAGGTTTGGTGGTAATCTTGGAAAAAGTAAAATACTCTACTAAAGAATCCTGTTTCTTCTGTCTCCTCTATAAGTAGTAGGTGACAGCCTACCTTAGCTGAAATGAGAGGAACGGGGATTGGGCATTTTCACCAAAAGAACTAATATCTAGTATTTTGCCTCTCATTTTCTTCATGAATCTGTTAAGTGAGGTATCTGGAATGATGATTGAAATGATCTTAGGATATTCTATCTGACATTTAGTTTAGTCAAGGGAATCTGAGTCTGAGTAGGAGTGCCTGTTAAAGCTCGAACTTCCACAAAAGCCATTACAATTAGTGAAAGCTCAGTAAGGGGTTCTGGTAGCATTACATTCCCATACAAACAAGTCAAGTGTAACACCCTCCTTCCCCCTCCCACACACTTCTTGCTTTTCTGGGAGGTTTCTATGCCTCCCATCCAGACTATTTTGTGCAACTTCCTGGAGGCAGAAGTTACCATATTACCAGATACCTCTGAGTCCTCCTCACTGGATTTATTGTGATTCTTGGTGGGGCAGTGGAGACCCATTTTCCTTTAAGGACTCTACTGTAGTCTTACAGATCAGACACCTCAAAATGATCCAACCTTGGGCAGTCTCTAAACAGTCTTAAAGCATACCCACAAATCCAGTTCCCAAACAATATTCCACTGTACATGGGGGGGTTTTCTTATCATGAGGTTGAATAAGAGCCTAAACGTTATTTAACCACAGTTCCATGCAAACACTAAGTCTGTCACAACCTGCTTTCTGTAGGTAAGCAGTCTTGGTTCCATGGTGACACAACAGTTCTCGGCACCAGAATTTTTAGTGCAGCTTGACTTGAGCATCTGCCGGCTAGTTGCATGATGTGAACAACTAATCCAAGAGTTCCAGATTGGTGTATCAAAGACTATAACAATTTAACTGATTGCTCCTTGGTTAGTAACTTGTTTGTTCTCAGCAAGAAATAGATTTGTATTTTACCACTACCACTTTCCTAATTCTGAGTCTAGGTTTTCTTAGGTGATTGCCACTGTGTGTGGAAAATTTTTCTTTTGTCTAAATTATAATTGCAAAAGCTCCTGGTATGTCATCCTCATATTTTAATTTAGAATTCTGAAACCAGTTTTACCAATTTTCTTAGTTAGGTACATATACTTATTTTAATTATATTGGCAAGAGAAACTAAATTTTATTTGTAAAGTACAGTGCCCAACTGTTGACTCTCTATTACAATCGCCTTTCTCAAGATCTTTTAAATTCCTCTTCCAGTTAAAAAGCAACTGAGACTCAGAACTTGCACTGACTTGAAGGCACTAACAATTTTCTTAATGACCAGAAAAAAGACTTAAAAATTATTGATGTGTCAAAGTAGAGGTTAGGCTGGACATGCACCACTTTACTTTTCATTTTGCTATTTTGTTGTCATGATTGGCAACTGTAAAAGAGTCTGAAACTATCTCCTGTTAAGTATTTTGGGTTTTATGTAATAATGGCAACAGTTTATTCTTGGTAAATCTCTCTCTTGTGCTATACATGATTTACATTAGCAAAGCACTAAATTCACTCAGGGCATTCAGATCTCTTCTTACATGAGGGATGAAAAGTGCACTTTTTTCAGAAAGTTAAGTCATAAATACATGCTTGAAATCACAGGTGTGTGTGCGTGTGCACACGTGTATTGCCTAGGCTATAGAATGTAGAACAAATTTTAAAATACATGTCACAAGAGAGGCGCACTTTCACTTTGTCTCCTCCATGTTGGAACAACCCACTAGAAGTTATTTGACAAGTACAGATGCACCTAACTGGAGGGGGCAGATATGCCTTCTCTGTGTGGTAAGATGCCTCCAAACTCCAGTGGCAAGTGTAACAAAAGGAACATGGAAATGAGCAGGTATTTTAAGCCTCTTTTTCATTATCAATAAAGCACAGTAGGCAAGGCAAGATAAGATTGCGACAGTAGAGAAGCAGCTGATTTTTATTTATTTATATTACACACACACACACCCCGTATATTCCTTTTTTTAAAGACCACTTTTATTGTTTTCTAAAGTCATAGATGGTGTCTTCCATGATATTGTCATTTTGATAAATCCAAAAAGTTTGAGTACCATTTTAAACCTTTGGGATCTGAAGGTGTTTCTGTGGGTGGAAGAGATGGCTGAAATGACACTCTGTATATAACTGTTAAATACAAAACAAACATATCAAGTAACCATCTGAATCAGTAAGATCATGCTGGGAATGGTCAATGATTATATCCAAGTCTCAAAATTGTTCTGATTTTACATGATCAGAGCAAATTATCTCATTGGAGGCAAAACTATTTTAGGTATGTGGATACTCCTCATGTAATCACAACATATAGATTGGAAGTCATATGATCTTAATTAAAAACTCTTAAGGAGAAGAAAATCTTTGCCATTATGGTGTAAAAGAGAATGAGAGCATCTTAGCATAAATGTGGTGACTCTATTTAAAAGTGTTAAACTTAGTGAGAATCACTGTGACTGATTACATTTTTGTGTGTGGTGATGTCTCCAAAAACCTAAACAATAAGTACCTTATTCTGATCAAAAACATTAAGTAGATTTCAACTCTTGTCCTTTTTAAAGCAAAGCCATCCCTGTTTAGGGTAATGATTAAGCATGTATTTTTAGTTCCTCTGAACCCAGTGAAGTGGATCAGTATATTGGTGGCGCTCAACCCCCTCTCACCTTCCCCGACAACAGCATAAAAAAGCTAGTCTTTATGCAGTGCATCCCTTTATCTTGTCCATTTCCAATCTTGTACACTAAAATTGCATCTCTTGCCCACTGCTTGCAGGGGCAGAGTGGTGAAGGAGGCAGCAGTGCAGGAGATTGGCTCAAAAAAAAAAATCTATGGCAAATTCTGCACCTCATACAATGAGGATGTGTGATAACTGAAGCGGGGGGGGAGAAGGGAATAACTCCCTTTTATGGACACCCAGCCAACAGCTATAAAATCCCTCTTAGTAGCTGTTCTCTAATTGCTCTACCTGTAAAGGGTTAAAAAAATCTCACTACTATGCTTAGGTAAAAGGAAGTGAGTGGACACCTGGCCAAAAGAGCCAATGGGAAGGATAGAACTTTTTTAAATTGAAAAAACTCTCCTTTTGTCTGTGTCTCTCTTCTCCCAGGGAGAGGTGGACAAGGCAACAGATGCTGTAAGAAGCTTGGGCCAGGTATGAAAAAATCGTCGGTATAATTTAAAACTCATTTAAAACCCCAAATATACTGATGACTTTTTATTACAAGTATTTTCACTTTAAAAAAACCCCCAAAGAAATAGTATTTTGCAATTCACCTAGTACAAGTACTGTAGTGGAATCTCTTTATTATGAAAGTTTAACTTACAAATGAAGAATTATGTACAAAGTAAACTCCATTCAAAAATAAAAATCTAAAATTTTAGAGCCTGCAAGTCCATTTAGTCCTACTTCTTGTTGAGCTAATCGCTCAGACGAACGCATTTGGTTACAATTTGCAGGAGATAATGCTGCTTGCTTCTTGTTTACAGTGTCACCTGAAAGTGAGAACAGGTATTCTCATGGCACTGTCATAGCTGGCATTGCAAGATATTTATGTGCTAGATGTGCTAAAGATTCATGTGTCCCTTCATGCTTCAACTACCATTCCAGAGCATATACTTCCATGCTGATGACGGGTTCTTCTTGATAATAATCCAAAGCAATGTGGACTGATACATTTTCATTATCTGAGTCAGATGCCACCAGCAGAAGGCTGCATGTGTGGGGTTTTGTGGTTCAAGTTCTGTAGTTTCTGCATCGGAGTGTTGCAATTGTAAGATTTCTGAAAGCATGCTCCACACCCCGTGCCAATCAGATTTTTGGAAGACACTTGAGATTCTTAAATCTTGGGTCAGTAAAGTATCCTTAGAAAACTCACATTGGTACTTTTTTTTTGCATTTTGTTCAATCTACATTGAAAGGGTTCTTAATGAACCACATGTGCTGGGTCATCATCTGAGACTGCTATATCATAAAATATATGAAAGAATGTGGATAAAACAGAGCAGGGGACATACAGTGCTCCCCCAAGGAGTTCAGTCGCAAATGTAATTAACACATTTTTTTTTAATGAGCATCATCAGCATGGAAGCATGTCCCCTGGAATGGTGCCCGAGCACAAACGGGCAAACAAATATTTAGAATATCTGGCATGTAAATACCTTGCAATGCAGGCTGCAAAAGTAGGAGCATTGCTAGCAGATTGAGAGAAGTGATTATTCCCCTCTATTCGGTGAGGTCACCTCTGGAGTATTTGTGTCCAGTTTTGGACCCCCCACTATAGAAAGGATGTGGACAAATTGGAGAGAGTCCAGTGGAGGGCAACAAAAATGATCAGGGGGCTGGGGCACATGACTTATGATGGGAGACTGAGGGAAGTGCAGGGCCGGCTCCAGGCACCAGCATTCCAAGCTGGTGCTTGGGGCAGCAATCTGCAAGGGGCAGCAGTCCCTGTTTTGCCTGTAAGCAGCGCGCCGAATTGCTGCCGCAGACAGCGGGGACAGTCGGTGCACCCTGAGGGCGGCATGTGCTTCTCCGCGGCGGCAGCAATTCGGCAGCAGCTTCTATGTTCAGCTGTCCGCGGAGGCTTCAGCTAAACATAGAAGCTGCTGCTGAATTGCCGCCACTGTGGAAACGTGCCTGCCGCCTCAAGGGTACACAAACTGCCCCCGCTGTCCGGAGGCGGCAATTCGGCACGCTGCTTGGAAAACTGTAGAGCCAGCCCTGGGGAAGTGGGCTGATTTAGTCTGCAGAAGAGAAGAGTGAGGGGGGGATTTGATAGCAGCCTTCAACTACCTGAAGGGGGGTTCCAAAGAGGAAGGAACTAGGCTGTTCTCAGTGGTGGCAGATGACAGAACAAGGAGCAATGGTCTCACGTTGCAGTGGGGGAGGTCCAGGTTGGATATTAGGAAAAACTATTTCGCTAGGAGGGTGGTAAAGCACTGGAATGGGTTACCTAGCGAGGTGGTGGAATCTCCATCCTTACTGGTTCTTAAGGCCTGGCTTGACAAAGCCCTGGCTGGGATGATTTAGTTGGGGTTGGCCTGTCTTTGAGCAGGGATTGGACTAGATGACCACCTGAGGTCCCTTCCAACCCTAAGCTTCTATGATTCTAAGAAGAGGGCAGCATTATCTCCTATAAATGTAAACAAATTTGTTTGTCTTAGCAATTGGCTGAACAAGGAGGAGGACTGAGTGGACTTGTAGGCTCTGAAGTTTTATATTGTTTTGGGTTTTGTACACTTTGATTTCAGGTACAATACAGAATACAATATATATGAAAATGTAGCAAAACATCCAAATATTTAATACATGTCAATTGGTATTCTATTGTATAACAGTGTCATTAATCACCAATATTTTTTTTGCATTAATTGTGTGTTAACGGCAACTGACAGCCTTAAACATTTTTTTAATTGCCTTCTTGCATACTGGGACTAATGTGTTGTGTATATGCACCTACTTACTTAAGAAACAGTGCCTCTGGAGTGTGCATCTAAAACTAAGTTGTAATACAATATACCATACTGTGTCACTACAAAGCACCATATACATTATCAATGCATGTAACTCCTGTATATGTGGCTTGAGGACAATATGGTGCCTGTAATATGAAATTATTAGTAAAGCCATTTTAAAATGCCAAATAACAATTGTGTAGTTAAAGGGGAAAAGGATTCGGAACTGTCAGTTTCTCAAAGACATAACAGCAAATTATCCTGATGCAAAGGAAAGATAGGAAGAGTAGTAATATGCCAATGTGACTCCATCAGGAGCTTTACAGTGACCTAAAATTCAGAACTGAATCCTACAAAAGGTGAAAACATGAACAAGTTTCTCAGAATGAGAACAAAAGAATAGTGCAGCATGTAGGGACAAAAATCAGAAAGGTAAATGCACAAGATGAAGAATACGTCCAGACTACCCGCCGTGTCGGCGGATAGCGATCGATTATTTTTTTTTTTCGGGGATTGATGTCTCATCTAGACGCAGTATATCGATCCCCGAAGACACTTCCGTCAACTCCGGAACTCCACCGGAGCGAGCGGCGGTAGCGGAGTCGACACGGGGAGCCTCAGACGTCGATCCTGCGCTGTGAGGACCCAAAGTAAATCAATCTAAGATACTTGGACTTCAGCTACGCTATTCACACAACTTCAGCTATGTGATCTTAGATTGATACCTCCCCCCCCAGTGTAAACCAGCCCTTAATTACACTTGGCAAGGGACATAAAAGGCAATAAGAGGTGGCTCTATAAATACATGAGGAGCAAGAGAAAAGCACAGTTAAGTGTAGGTCCACTGCTTAACAGAGAAGGAAAGCTAATAACAGATGACACCAAAAAGGCTGAGATGTTTCATACGTATTTTGCTTAGTCTTTGCTGAAAAGGTTAATGGTGCCCAGATACTTAGTACAATTAATATTAATAATAAGGGGGAAGGAACACAAGCCAGAATAGGGAAATAACAGGTTAAAGAATATTTAGGCAAGTTAAATTTATTCAAGATGGTGGGGTCTCATGAAATTCATCCTTTGGATACTTAAGGAACTAGCTGAAGCAATCTTAGAACCATTAGAGATTATCTTTGAGAACTCATGGAAGACAGGTAAAAACCTAGACAACTAAATAAGGGCAAATATAGCAGCTGCCTTTGAAAAGTGGAACAAAGAGGACCTGGGGAATTACAGAACAATCAGCCTACTTTTGGTAGCTGTGAAGATATTGGAACAAAATGATTAAATGGTCAATTTTTAACTCCTTAGGGATAATGGGATAACTAATCGCTGCATGGAATTGTCAAGAATAGGTCATGCCTAATGAACCTAATTTTCTTCTTTGAAAGAATTTTTTACCTAGTGGATAGGGTGCAAGCAGGAGATGTGATAAATCCTGATTTTTTTTAAATTTTTTTTAGTAAGGTTTTTGATGCAGTCATTCATGAAATTCTATAAGCCACCTGAGAAAATATGCTCTAGATGGAAATTACTATGAGATGGGTGCAAAAGTGTTTGAAAGACTCAGTTGTTAATGGTTTGCTGTCAGACTGGGAGGACCTATTGAGTAGGGTCCCACGGGGGTCAATGGTGTCTTGTACTATTCACAATTTAATGAGCTGGACAATAGAATGGAGAGAATACCTATAAAATATGCATATGACACCAAGCTTGGAGGGGTTGCAAGCACTTCAGAAGACAGGATTAGAATTCAAAATGACCTTGAGTAATGAGAGTTGAGGGAACTTGTCTCTTGGGAGATTCTCTGTACTTTGTAGGTTAGAGCCCATTTCGAGGATGCTGATCACAGAAAGTTAGTCTTAGACAGGCTCCCATACAATGAGTTGGTGGTGTCCTCCTACAAGATGCAGAGTACATCCCATTGAAGTGGAAAGTGAGGATGGTGAGTACCTTTTGACATTTTTATCCAAAGATAATGGCTGAAATGAGAGCTGGGTGAAAAAATAAATTATGTAGATTTTTGAAAACTAAGAGAAATGTCATTTCCACCCACCAAAAACTTTGATAAAAAGACTGAAAAGTTTCTTAGAAAGTCCAAAAATATCTAGAAAAGGCACGACTTCCTATTTGTGCACACCAATACCTGCTCCAGGCATCCAAACTTGAAAATTATATGTGCAATTTTGACACTGTAATCACACTTTTTTGAAACTGTCCCTTAAATGTCTCCAGTTCCCTACCGAGTGCAAAAATTAATCATTATTCTTCACTAAGCAGTAATATATATTTTAAAAAGTAAAAAACCTGCTTTTAAATTTAAATTAACTGCAAAATTGTATGCATTTCTGAAAATATATCTATATCAAGCCTTGCTTTGGTTGGGTTATTGAGGTAATAAGTATAGCTTCTGCTCATTACCTTTACTTTTGGGTGTTTTAGAACATTTCAAAATAGAAAATTAATGTTAGCTTAATAAAAGAACTGTCAACCCCGGTTTTTTGAAAATATAATCTAAATCCCTTTGGTTAAAATAGCAGGATATTCTTGCTGCTATAACAATTCATGATGCAGTTCAAAGGCCTGGTATAATGCCACCAGCTTTTCTCTCTCTCAGGTTTATAACTTGAGGACATTATCTTTGACTTCTCATTCTGTTGTCCCACATGCTCAAACTGTATCCAAAACTTGCTGCTTATTCCCCAGAGAAAATTATGGATGGTAGAAATATTTTAATCTCAACATTTTAAATGCTCATTCAGCTCATCTCTTGTCTCAGATTACTTTAACTATCACCTCTCTGCCCTCTTTAACATCTACAACACTTCAGTCCATGCAAAACAGGCACTAAAATAATCTTGCCTGTCAATCTGACTACATCAGATCCTCCTTTAAATATTTCCTGCTGTGTGTGTCTCATTCACCACATTAAATCCAAGCTTTATGTTCTTGCTTTCAGGCTAGGGCCCTGTATGCTTTTCTCTTTCCTATTTACTTGATCTTTTTCGTCACCCTCGTCCACATCTCACTGCACTATCACTAATACTTTGACATGTTGTCTGCTTCTCCTAGAAATGTCATCTTGTCCTTTTCCATACCGGAGTCTCTCACAAGGCCACCCTTCCTGCTGTCAAATCCCACTCAGTGAACCTTCTCTTTTAAGACTAGAGCTGTGTGAATGACACTTTTCAGTTTGGAGGGTGAACCTAATAATTTCATTTTCTGTTGACCTGAAATTATTTTGAATTTTTGGTGAGATAAAGTTGAGAAATTCATTTTGGATTGAACAAAAGTTTAATTATTTTAGAGTTAAACTGTTTATAAAAATAAAATTTTAAACAGTTGCCCCAAAAATCAAATGTTTAGTTTCAACTTTTTAAAATTGAACATTTGGATTTTTTCCAGATTATTTTTGTTTAACTGAAACAATTTGGCAAATTTGACATGATTTACTAAAATATTCGTTGACCCAAATCTGTGCCTTTCAGGGAAAGGAAGGGAAAAAGTTTTTTGTCCAAAATACTTTTCCCAGCTCTAATTATGATGTTGCTCAGTGAGTACTAGTAGGGTATCCCTGAGTACTCTACAATCTTGCCATAATAAATCTCTCTCTAAAACAAACCACCTGACTAATTCCCTTTTGCTCTCCGTGTGTGGGGGGGGGGGGAGGGGGTGTTCTTTTTACGTAAGATCTTGGGGGCAGAAAACGTGTATCTTTAGTATTTGTAACATTGTGGGCGTTATAGGACACAAGCACATTTGATAAATGCTGTGTTGTGCATCTTCCTACGTGTGGAAATCATGCCCTGAGAGCTCACATTTTAATTGGGTCCTTTACACATTTAATATAATAATTGTAAGAAGCACAGAGATTCAACAAGGTAGTTAAAAATAAAAGTCATAGTTGGACTATAACAATGGCAGTTACTGAGCTAATAAAGAGGTACCGTTAAACAATGTGTTGCAATGTAAGAATAACTTTGGACTTCATGCTTCACTGCACCTGTATAGACTGTGAGCCAGATTCTCATCTCAGTTACACCATTGTAAAATCTAGAGTACTTCCACTGATTTCACTAAAGTTGCTCCGGATTTGCAGCTAAGTCACTGAGAACACAATTTGGCCCTGCGACTCAGAAATTTTGAAAAGTGTGTTTTTAAGCTTCAAAATTCAGAATTTGAGGGAAAAAATACTCCCTTGAGCTCCACTTTTGGAGGCTTTTAGACCCTGAGAGAAGACGACAAATACAGGCTTAAGAACTGGATTCTCTAGTCAGCTTCTACCCCAATTGGACTACTCAGGAGGCAGAAAGAGGCTGGAAACTGACTGCAGCCGGCCAGCAGAGAATTTCCTGCTAGGAGAGAAATCCCTACTGGCACAGATGTGAGCTCCAGGTCTTGCACTTTGCCTCTCTGCATAGGGTGCTGGGGACAGAAAGGAGGAGGGATGAGGCAGGGCTGAATTGCCCTGAATTGCAATTGTGGACAGGCATAGGCTTCATTAAGAACTGTGGCAGTAACTATAGGTGATTGGTTTCATCCTGGGATGGCCATGAGAATTGTCAAGTTTAGCTTGGCAGAGAAGAGAATCTAGCCTTAATTCTTCATGAACTGCATTTGGGACCCTTTGAAAATGCCTACTTCTGTATGATTTTGTCAAATGCGATTTGTCATGGAGAGTCAGTGAAAGACGCCTCTGAGTAGGGTTTTGGTTAATTTCATCAAAGAAAAGATAAATATTGAGCCATTTAATTTGTACAATATTAGTTTGAATAATAGTGAACACTGCTCAGCATTTTTTAGATAAATGCAGAGTATTTTGACTTCTTTCAGCAGGAAAAAAATGGTGTTTGATTTTGACTTTTGCTGCTAAAATAATGTAGGAGTTCAGTCTAGATGACTATAAAGATCCATTTTGGTCTTAGAATCTATGAATGACCAGTCAGTTCAACATGGCCCACAAGCAAATGTTCTGTAGACCACAACAGTTTAGAAGTTTCTGGGGTAATGAATTTACTCAGATTAAGCATTTCACGTGACTCATAAACTGGTTTGGAAGGTGGGATGTAGGTATGAAGAATGGTATGTTGGGTGAAGCACAGGCCCCTGAGTCAGGATCCCAGGAGTCTACTCTTGGCTCTTCTATAGATGTCCTTTGTGACTTTTGGGGGTGATATTTCTTTATCTCACAAGACTCTTGAGAAGTTTAATTCGTTAATGTTTGTCAGACTACTTTAGAGTCATGGATGGGAAATGTTGTGTAAGTGTAGATGATGATGGACCTTATGGCAGCAAATTCACATAAATATTCTACAGGTAATGTTTGCCTTCTGGATATCTGAGCGTTTAAAAAAAACAAACTGGTGTGTTCTCTTTATCCTGTGATTTAGTTGCCTCTTAGTTGAACTCTCAAATTTAAAATGGATTTAATCTTATGCTTTAAAATTAGAATAGATCCCTATTGATTATTTGTGCTGTGAAAATGAGACAAGTCTAGAACACCTTTTTAATTATGCTCTTTCTGAAAAGAGTCTATGGGTTTGAGGAAACAAGTATAGAAACTTTCACTTGAAAGAGTATTATTTGAACAGTTGTTACTGCTTTAATATTAAAATTTGATTAGTTATTTTTCTAAATTGGCTAAACTAAGACATTTAGAGTCAAGATCACATCCAACTGCAGGAAGAGACAAAATATGTGAATCTGTAACTAAAATGTGCGTCATATGTATGGTGTTTTGCTTAAGTCATTTTTAGTAAGCTTCATTGTGTGTCTCTGGAAGCTAATTCACAATAAGCCTAGAAAGTTGAGACGTTATGATAAAAATAGAAACAACTATCCTAGACATACTCTGGTCATCCTTTTGATTTAACCCTTGAGACATTTTATGAAAGGGATGCATGGTCCTTTCTACGACAAATTATTATGGCAGTTAATGTGTCATTCCTAGAAGCTAACAGACTTTCTATTATATTTAATGTGTACACAATTACTCTAAAATCATTGGTTTAAAAAGTCAAGATAGGATGAATATTTAATTTCATATTTGATTTTTATAAATGATTTTCTATAGACAAATGGAATATATATCCTGTACTGTATGGACAATACCTACTATTATACAATATTTTATTTGGCTCTAATTACAGGTAGAATAGGATACACATAAATTAAGTAGAGAAATAATAAATCTAGTATTTCACTGTTTAACTTTTATTTCCCTTCATTTTTTTCCCCTGGTGAGAATATTCCAATACAGATGTCCCAGACCCAAGGGATGGCTTCTGGTCCTGACTCTTGGATAGGCAGATGAGCTAATGATAGAACTTCAGTTTTGCTACCTTCTTCCTCTCTCATATTTAGGATGCCTCCTCCTAGTGTTGGTTTCTCCATCTGTTAACCACATAAAAACACGTTCTATTGGGAAATATCAAAGAAATTCCCCTTCCAGTTACAGCCACAGTAGATCAAAGATATTTTCCGCATCACCCAGAAGCAGGCAAGTGCTCACTTCCTGCATGGGTGCTTTGACTTCTTGAGGATAATAGAGATCCTGGGAAGATCCTAGTGGTGGTGTTGGCTACGTGGAAATCTTCTATCTACCCATCTGCAGCCACTCTCTATTCATGGGAAGAATGGCAGTTGGTGGTGCTCCATCTGGATATGTACTATATTACTGTTAGGTACCTTAGTAGCTTCCAGGAACAACTCCTGCCTAAACCATGCAATAGGCATAGCAGATAAGAGCAAATGGCACTTGCTGCTCTGAGGAAAGCATTAAACACCAAAGTTGGAGCCAGGAACGTTACATTACATAACAAAATATAGTGACAATGCAATAGACTAAAACATAGTACCTACTGTAATGTTTTATGACAAGTCGTTATGGGACACTGCATCAGTTCAGCTAATGGTGGCAGCTTATAGATATTGATAAGATTTTTGTCATGGTAAAATTAAGCAATTCACAGAACAGTCACGGTAAAAATGTATAAAATCAGGGTATGGTCAAGGGGAGGAGGGCTGAAGTCAAAGCCCTGAGGGCTGACGGTTGCAGCCGAAGAAGTCGCTGATGTCTGTTAAAGTCACAGAATTCGTGACCGAAACATATCCTGCTTATAGACCTTAAAGTAAAGGTAGCCACTACTTACTACAGCAAAGGCTTATCTTTAAAAAACACTTATATTTACACAAAACATTCACCCATTAATATTAGCAAACTCAACCCGTCCCAGAGTGTGCACTCCACCATAGTTCTAAAATCCCAGATACTTTCTTGCCATGGCAAACTTGTCAAATGGGAGTTCAAGGGCAGCACTATATATCTCTGAATTAGCAGAGGCATCTTAAGTAATAGGAGTGAGATACTTTTCGCACAGAGCAGATTAAAATGGATACAGTGGTATTTGGTGGTAATCATGGTTATAAAACAGCCACCAACTCTAAGCAGGTCATTTTTTTTTTCCTTACACGCTCCCTGGTCATTACTTCCTCTAGCATGAGATGAGACACTGTCCCTGGCATAAGGAGTTTCACACCAGACACCCATGAGGATCAACAGGGGGTCCTCAAACAAGGAGGATAGTCTTTGTGCTTTTTGGCACAGCTCAGCATCTGCCAGTACAACCTGCACTTTCTGGTTGTGGCTTTCAGTGGCTGGCTAAGGAGGAGTAAATATGCTGGAAGCTCGTGTTAGCAGGTGGGGCATAGCCTTAATACCAGTCACATGGTCTCAGCAGGGATAGCTTGACAGTGGAGCCTCCCAAATCTCTAGAACTAAACACAGGTAACTGCTACCAGCTCCTTTCCCACTGGTCACCTAAACCTGGTAAGGTAGCACACACAGCTCAAAGAATCATAGGGATATTTGAATGTAAATGACCCTTAATTACTGATGTCCACTCATAGGCATCAACTGGTATCTGGAGTTCAGTACAGAGGATATAAAATTTTTTTAAAATTGTTAGCTAAATCTTTAACACTCTATAACACCTATGCCCTGTCTACCCAAAGAAGAAAGGGGCTTTTTAAAAATCAAGTTAGCTCGGCTGAGTTGTCGTAACATGATTGCAAAGCTCTTCCACACCCTTAACATTCACACAGACACAGTCTAATATCTTTACAGTAGTGTTTGCTAGTGATGTCACCTAGGGAACAATCTGAAATGATTGTAAAGGTGTTATGGGGTGTTGAGAATCATGTTCACAAACTTTTTTTTAAATGTTTTTCTTTAGATCTTGTGGCAGGCCAAGCCATTGAAAGATAATTTCTACAGTTTCTATGATTGAGATTTGGACCTGGGTAGAAGTGAACTCTTAAAGACTGAATACAGGCATGAAGGAAGTGATGCTAGTGAGCCAGGAATGGAGGGGAAGAGTGGATGGAGAGAAATGGAGAAGAAATTGTTTGGCATGTATTGTGCCACCCTTTCACAATACATTTGCAGTGTCAGACTCTCCACTGCTTTGGATATGTAAATCACAGCTATGACTAGAGCTGTGCAAATCTTTTTTCCCCCACTTCATTGGCAATTCTGAAAAAACATTAGAATGTTTGTGGCTCATAACCAACTTTATTTTTTTTTTTTTGCCACTTTGAAACCCCATCCTCCAAAATGGATTTTGGGTGAAACCAATGTTTCATTTCAATTCTGAATACCATTTTTAATATAATTCCTTAATATAAGGAAGTCAGTCTGCGTATGCATGGCTAGAAAGCCTACTGCAATGTCCGTAAATATTCTTCTTACGAAGAGAAGGTTAATTTTAGAAACATGGAGTCATCTTGTGGTGGTATTCAGCATACAGTACATGAAACAAATTCCTCTGTTTCAACTGAATGGACTAAACCTCTTCATTTCTTTCCTAAACCATAACCGTCACAGCTTTTAATACCATGAGGTGGCTGAATTTCAGTGTTGAATGGAGTGATGGGTATCCTCCTCAGAGGTGGTGAGGGTTGTGAAAAGTGCTTTGCAAGTCTCAGGTGGAAGTAGAACACAAGTACTGTGTATTAATAAGAACAGTGTTGTTGTTGTCCACACGAGAGGCATAGTGGAGTTTTAAACATGCACACAAGTGTATGCAGTATAAGTGTTCTGTTAAGTGAAACACTTACCCTCAAAAATCCAAATGACTTATTGCCATTAACTAGGCAGTTTGGGAAGAGTATCTTTGGTTTACCAATTAACCATGCTTACTGTCACCTTGTGAGCTAAGTTTTCCAGGAAACAAAACAAGTAGCTGATCTACATTTCTTGTTTTTACGAGTTTTGTGTTATGACTGTTTCTTCTGTATAACAAAGCTTTTAATTTACGTTCACACTTTTTTTTGCAGAAGCATTTGGTTTCCTTTTTAACTATTTGGATCTTTGCCCTTGCAAATTGTCTCTTGCAGTTGTCATGATAAATGGCTTTAAAATTGAAAATGCAAATTAAGTACCTAATTCATACAGTTTATGGACTAATTGGTACTGAAATTACTGGCTGTATTTTTAGGTTGACTAAATGCTTAAAACTCAAACTATTTTAAAAGGAAAGGTATGTTATTTCAGACTGAGCTGCTGCTACTTGTCTAGAAAATCAGTCTGTATTTTGAAGCTTATCACTGGGTTTTGCAAATGTTCATATTTCAGTCAGCAATATTTTTTTAATCATGGAAGAAGCTCATTTCAGAAAATAAAAGGATTAAACAGATAGATAGTTAAATGATCCATCTGCCTACAGCCAAGCAGTAGTTTGTAGAGAAACTAAATAGTATGTTATCTTCCAGGTTTTCTTATTCTTCCTGGCAGCTCATCTCCAATTCATCAGACATATATTGCAATCTTCTGGTCAGTGCTAATGAGTTACCAATGTCCTACAAATGAATTTTGGTAATTAGACACAAGTTAAGAGTTCTTTCAGTTATGAGTGTACTGGAAAGCATTGTACATGGTCCACCTAGCAAGAGGGAGCCCTAATTCTAACTGTCTTGGAGCCACTGTTCTATAAACGATCAATTGAGACAAAAGCCAAATATTTTGTACCACTCAAGTTTGTTTGTTTTCATGAAGTTAAGTTTCAATATTGTCCCAGATGAGGATGTAGTGAACATGGTGGGACCAAATTTTCCCAACTTTTTCTGTGCCAAAAACCACGACATGTACAGTATTTTTATATATATATAAAATTGGATTTGTGTATATTAACAAAATTCAGCTCAATCTTCCCCAGGCATGGCTGCTGATTTCCTGCCTCTGAATTGCCTACCTCAAACCCTCTCTCAATTTTCTTTTGGTTCAGACATCTGTTAGGACACCTATCCGCCATTCCATCAGGCCTGCTCTCTATTTTTCTCTTCTCTTTCTTGAGCAAACACCATTGTGGTTGCCTGAAGACCAGCTGTTAATGGCATCTCCTTTCCCACAATCACAAGCTAGTTTCACATAACCCACTGAGCAGGCCTGGAAATGTATTCAGTCTTATCCCACAATAATGGGCCAAGGCAACAAGCAACAGCAAATGCACAGTCCCAGCAAGATACCAAAGGATGCCTGCCACCTCCAGTAGTGTGCAGTTTTTTGGTGGAAGGAGCAGAAGGAACGAGAGAAGAACAAAAAACCATGAAAAAAACACATGCAAGAAAAATTGAAATGGATTGAAAACAAAATGAGAAGTGAAAATAATTGAGATGTGGTTACTGCACCAAGGAGGGCCGGGTGGTGGTGTGACATAGGGAAGGACAAATTCAGTCAACCTGTTGCAAGGAGGGCAGCAACAACAGCATGGAAGCCCCTGGAATATCACATGCAAAGTCAGATTGTAAACTTACTCAAATAATACATAGCTGACTTTGACCATCTTCCACTGAATAATCTAAACCCAAGAGCAGAATCTCAGTCCCCCAATGCCTTACGCGCTTGAAAAATAATTTAATTTCAATTCCATTGATCTGTACTTAACATCTCAACTGGGGCTGTCTCACTCCCAAACTCCATAAAAGCAGGGAAAGAATCATAGATTAGGGTTGGAGAGACCTCAGGAGATCTAGTCCAACTCCGTGCTCAAAGCAGGACAAACCTCAACTAAATCATCCCAGCCAGGGCTTTGTCAAGTCGGCATTAAAAACCTCTAAGGATGGAGATTCTGCCACCTCCCTAGGTAACCCATTCCAGTGCTTCACCACCCTCCTAGTGAAATAGTGCTTCCTAGTATCCAACTTAGACCTCCCCCATAGCAACCTGAGACCATTGCTACTTGTTCTGTCACTTGCCATCACTGAGAACAGCCTAACTCCATCCTCTTTGGAACCCCCGTTTCAGGTAGTTGAAGGCTGCTATCAAATCCCCCTTCACTCTTTTTTTTTTTTTCTCTTCTGCAGACTAAATAAGCCCAGTTCCCTCAGCCTTTGAGTACCATGAAATGATCTCCGGGGTTGAGCACTTGATTACATACAGTATAATAATTTTACTTGCAAAGAATCCTTTCTGATTCTTTGGGTTGTATTTATGTTTCAATCTTCTGTTTGAGACTAAGCCTCAATAAAAGCTACAAGGTGGGTGAAGTTAGCTCCACTGCTCTGGATGTGTTCTTGTTGAGGATTTGCTGCTTTCACTGTGATACTGTAAATGATGGGTGAATGGGTTACAGCGATATTGGAGGAGCTACACTATCTAATCTGCCAAGAAGAGCAGGGATTACTACAACATCTGTGCATACTTCACTAATGGTAGACAGCCAAAGAAATCATACATTTTGAGTGAGATTTTCCTGTTTAGTTTTTTACTGGTTTATCTCTTGTAACTAATTATAAGGAAATAGTGAAGATGGAAAGCCATGGTCATTAGAATTCCATAAGGAAAGTCAGTGTGCTCTGAGCTTTTCCAGTGGAAAGGGCTATATAAATATTGCTGCTTTTTTGAAGTCTTGATAAAGTTCAGGCTTCGGTTACACAAATAGATCTACTACACACCCTAAAGTTATGATTATATATGCATATTTGTTGCTAGATATGAAAATTTACTTTTGCCAAGCAAGACTTCACTACTGTAATTTTCTTCCTACACCAGTTTCACAGATATAGCCTGTCTATTTACCGGGAAGAGCTTTAAAGTGGGAACCCTACACAAGTGTAAAAAACACAATTTTAAAAATTGTCACAGCTCTTAAATCCAAAGTTCCTCCTCTACCTTGGTGGGTCCTGCGCTTATTGGCAGATTTGCTCACCTCAGTGATCTTCCCCCCAGTCTGAATCAACTCCTCCTGGGTCTGATCAGGAGTTGGGAGGTTTGGGGGGAACCCGGGCCGCCCTCTACTCCGGGTTCCAGCCCAGGGCCCTGTGGATTGCAGCTGTCTGTAGTGCCTCTTGTAACAGCTGCATGACAGTTATAACTCCCTGGGCTATTTCCCCATGGGCTCCTCCAAACACCTTCTTTATCCTCATCACAGGACCTTCCTCCTGGTGTCTGATAACGCTTGTACTCCGTAGTCCTCCAGCAGCACAGCCTCTCACTCTCAGCTCCTTGTGCCTCTTGCTCCCAGCTCCTCACACACTTCTTCTCCTAGCTCCTCCCTGCCTGACTGGAGTGAGCTCCTTTTTAAACCCAGGTGCCCTGATTAGCCTGCCTTGATTGGCTGCAGGTGTTCTAATCAACCTGTCTGCCTTAATTGGTTCTAGCAGGTTCCTGATTACTCCAGTGCAGCCCCTGCTCTGGTCATTCAGGGAACAGAAAACTATTCATCCAGTGACTATATATTTGCCCTCTACCAGACTCCTGTATCTCACTGGCCTGGGTCTGTCACAGAGCATAGAGTTTGTGATGAAACTGAGGAGCTGCTAACCAGTCCCCAACAGGAGAAGGCAAGGTTGATTTGTAAAAGAGAGCCATTGAGGGCATTTTGAGTCTGAACAACAAAACTGTTTAATTTCTTCCCTAAACTCCACTGCATTCTAAACTGGGATGGGAAGTAAATTTATTCAAGTTTTGGGTGACTGCATCTCAGAAGTTTATTCTTCCTTTATTGCTTTATGAAGAATTTCAGTTCAATTGAATCAGGGATAACTGTCCAGGAGGAAAGCGGAGCTCATTAGCACAAGCTCTTCACTTCGTCAGGTCCTTCTGCTGCCTGGAGCCAGGAAAATAAACTAGAAAATAACCATTTTTTTCAGTTGGCCATGTGTGGAGGCGGTGAGATCTGCAGCAAGCTACACCAAACAAGTTGACAGTCTGTGAAAGATCTAATCTTATTGAACCCACATGGGTTATTCTGTACATGTAACTATTTCTCAAAATCCATTGGTCTTAGAGAAGAGTAAAATACCCACCACAGCTTGATATCTGAATTTTGGGGGGGAAAATGGTTTCTTTTCAGAGGGGTTGTGGCAGGGTTCCAGCAGAGAGATTACTTTAGTGCAATAAATCACTGTGTAACACCACACCAAAAAGAAATATTAAAAGCTAGAGGAGAACTTAAAAAGATGTTTTTTCCCCATTGTGAATATGATGGGATACAATTTTTTATTTCAGTGAAGAAGGCCAAAATGCTATCTTCTAAATGCTAGCTCTTTTAAACAATGTGCTGTCTTGAAACATTTTTACATAGTAATGTCCTTTACTAGGAAATCGCAAAGTTTTATGTGCATCAAACAGAACAGTTCAACACTAAATATGTAAAATCAGTGGACCTCTCTGAAATTTTTCAATGTCTGTCTTGTTTAGTCTTTCAAAAAATTCTGCAATATATGAAATAATTGGCTGATTCTATCATTTGCATGTGCTCAGTCATTCATGATGATTTTCCTTAATAGGCAGAGCATTTTTTAAAAAACACAAACTTAAAATGATTGCTATCTTAAGTCTTTCAATGTCAAGATCCTAGTGCTTGTTGTCCACTATGTATAGCAAGTGATGAATAGTCATAGACACCAGAAGGGATGTGTCAGAATTATTAATTTCAGAAAACATAATACATACTAAAAAACAGAGAGGAATATGAGAGTGATAGATTCTTATGCAAAGTTGTCTAAGACAGCAAGCCTATTTCTGAATCATGATCACAAAGCAGCAGTCACTGAATGTTATATATATTGAGGACAGGGGTGACTCCAGGGATTTTGCTGCCCCAAGCACAGCAGGCAGGCTACCTCCGGCAGTTTGCCTGCGGAGGGTCTGCTGGTCCCACGCTTCGGTTTGCCTTGGGAGGTCCACCGAAGCTGCGGGACCAGCGGACCCTCCGCAGGCAAGCCGCCAAGGGCAGCCTGCCTGCCACCCTCGCGGCATTAGGAGAGCACCCCCCTTGACTTGCCGCCCCAAGCACGCACTTGGTGTGCTGGGGCCTGGAGCCGCCCCTGATTGAGGACACCGTTCAACAGCTGGTCAGAATTATTTTTTTTCTTCCCATGATAAATGTCTTTTATTTAAAAAAAAAAAAAACAAAAAAAAAAACAGGGGATGTTCTGTTTAGTGCTTCCACATACCTTCCTGCTCGGAGACAAAAAAAACATATGGACAAAAATGAGGGAAATCCAGATCTCCATCAAATCTCTTTTTTTAAAAAATATTTCTTTTGGCAATCAATGGAAGTTCATAGAAGCTTGGCAGACCAATCAGGAGACTTAAGGAACAGCATTCTACTATGGAATAGGTCTGGAACAGTAGTACGCCAAGTTTCTGTGCCAAGACTTGCCAACATACCTCCATCTAGAGCAGGCCAAAACTCTCTCATTTTTTGGATTGAGAAGTTTTTGGTTTACAAAAATTGATTTATTCCTCTTCTGAATGATACCAAATTTGCCAGTGTTGCTCAGCAAATCAAAATTTTGTTTCTGAAATATGGTGTTTCCAAAATAGTATGTGAAAATGACATTCAATTTCACCACTGCTATTTGTTTTATGCTTTTCACACTTTTCCAGTGGGAGTAAATGGGGGATGGAATTTAAGTGAAAGAGTGGGTTGCTGATTTCTTTTGCTACTTTCCCCTGAAAAGGTGCATAAAAAAAAGTGACTGTTACTTTTTAATATTAAATCTCTTCCTACAGGAGTGGGAAAGGAGGCAGAGAAGTGAGTGGTCTTCACCTCTTCTTCTTTTTTTTTTTTTTTTTTTTTCCCCCCCCCCCCCCCTCCCCTTTCTCTCATTTTGGTATCCTTTCTCCCTTGGGAAATCAAGGGATGGAAGTAAACAAAAAACAATTGTGCTATCCTAATGTCTTGAAAAAGAAATAAGCTACCTTTTCCGTTAAAAGGTTAGTTTTCAATCACTGTTTTTTTCCCCAAAATTTTTTTTGGATGACATTTTGCATTAATTATCACATAAAATCAAACCAGAATAACACAGCCTGTTTGATTCTGGTTTAGATTAACTACATTGCTTGCTAACCCCACCCTGCTTATATATAATGACTTTATTGCAGTGGGAGAAAGATACTTAATGAGAGAAATTTTATAAGGGAAGAATGGTTCACTGGTTGTTACCACTTTGGGATGCAGATGCAGTGTTTTCCCCAGGATTTGAAATTAGGGGCAGTGTTGGAATTTATGGGGTGAAAGTTGGAAGTCAAGTAAATTGGCAATACTGTGTAACTAGTTAACCACTGGTGGGATGGGCGAAGTTGGGTGAGGGAGGGTAAATAAGACAGACTATGGTAATAGAATGCATACAAGTAAAGATAGGTCTGGCATTAGGAGGTTTCAAGCAAACAATGAGCTAAAGATACTGATTTCATGTGCTCCTACGTTAAAACAGCTCTTTCTCTGGAAGCCATACACATACGAGATTTCATGTGCAAAGAATATAGGACAGGCTGTTTATGTGATGAATTTTACCACTGTGTCAAAGAACTGAACAACTCATTCTTACTAGTGTAAAGAGCAGGAGCTTGATCTTTTATGATACATTGAGAATTGATGCCTATATTCATCAAAAGAAAAGAGGGCAAGTGATAGCATAATCCGAACAACCATTGTTTTAGAGATGCAAAAGAATATTTGCAATAGGAGAAACTGTTTTATAGAAGAGAAACTGAACAATTTTCTTCAGACATTAGCTACAAGAAATGCCTTGAGTGCACTCAATACAAGAGCATAATACATGCAAACAGTACCTTTAATTTACTACCAACTTGTAGTTTTGCCGGCATTGCATTATAGCTAGTCTAGAAAGAGCAGCAAGCCCTGTTTTGAGTTAGTGACTTGCAGCATTAACTTTTATATCGAAGTGTTCAATGTGCATTTAGAACCAGACCCCCCAATAGGCTTGAGTATCTAGCAGTATTAAAATGAACATCTAAATCTAACATCTAGCTATTCCCTTGAATCTGTGCAGATAGGTATCTAAAGCTTCTCTTTTCGCATAAGGTTGCAAGCAAGCACTTCTGTTTCAAAATAATAATCTTTGATTACATGTTTTTATATACAGTTCAAAAGGTTTGTCCCCACTGAGGGTACTGGTAGAGAATGAACTGACCATTCTGTAAGGACAGACACTTGGGCAACACAAAATGAAGGGCTCACTGAGTGGTGATCAAGTGCAAAATTACTGCAAGAACTGTTTGTGTTTGGTAGGGCTGATGGCGCAAGAGATCATATGACTACACATTTTAATGTGACTGCATTATATATGGCAATCCTTAAAGCCCTTCAAGTCATGATATTTGTTATAGTCTGCATGGACTACACAGTAGAATTTTGGCAATCCAACATTTGCTAATTTTGTGAACAATATTGCTAGTATCTTTGTAAAGATTTAAGAGCAGATACTGTAATGTCTATTAAGACTGTTTTACAAAAAATTGTGCAGTTCGTAAACTTACTGTAGTCAAGTGCAGTTTATAAAACAAGTAAACCTAACTATAAATGAACTGTCTGTATATATCTGTTCTTAACAGATGAAAGAATTTTTGTATAAGAAAAATACGATACAAAGGCATAATCCCAGTTCCTTTTAAAGAATATTTTAAATTTGCCCACTGTTTTATGATCAAAAACTCAGGAAACAAAGTAAAAAGAAATAAGCCATAGATGACAAAGGAAAGAGGGCCTCAGAACATAGCACATCTGAGGGGGAAAAAAATTCTATGCCAAGACCAAAATTGTCCTTCATATAGCCATGTCATCAACCTAAACTGTTTCTAGTATGCTTTCACTACTCTCATCAGCAATGCTTCCTGAATAAATCACCATATCATAATTGTCAGTCAGTTAACCGGAAAATAAACAGTAGCATATTTTATGATTATGCCTACTTTTAGTTCATTTACTACTTGCTAATTCACAAATTTCAGTCATTTTGCAATACTTATAACCATTAACCTAAATTACTGAGGTTCTACTATGTTTTTTCTTTTAAAGGGTACTTTTTACAAAATGTTTCGTTCAGTTTTCTACTATATAAATTGCTTTACATTTTTCAGTTCACTGTGAAATGAACTTAGTCCTTACTATAGGTTTTAAAGAATTATCAGTTTTGTGTATACTGTCTGAAATGTCAGTTTGTTCAGTGACCACTTACAGTAATAAATGCTCAGGAACAAATTATATAGTGAATGACAGAGCTAAAGGGAGATGACTGCTATAGACTCAAACAATCATAGGTTGTAACTAAACTATCAAGGATGATTAAAATGTATAGATTTTAGTAGGAGTAGGTGAATCAAAACTAAATTTGCCTGATAGCAATATGAGTACTATTCAGAGAACCAACTAATGTCCAGCAGCCCACAGATAACTGCCTATTGTAATCTGCTTCGCACAGAAGCACACACACAAGGCTCTAAACTTCCCTCTCCTGCACAGATCTGTAGCCTGTCCCTCTTTTTTCTATTCTCAGTAGAGGGGGGATGAACACCCTCTCCCCACGTGCCCTTCCCTTGACTCAGCTCTGCCTTCTGGCTCAGTTTGCTCTGGCCCTCTTTACCCCAGTATATTAAATTAGCCCATGAAGTAACATTTTAACCAGGACTTAAAATTCTCACTAAGTATTCCCAGGTGCAATGGGGCTTGAGGCTTCAGCCCTGCAGGATGCACTGGAGCTATGAAAATATTTACTGGAGTTTTGCTCCAGATGGCTCCAGCTGAATTTAAACCGTAATCTTAAAGAAGTGTTAAGTGCTAACAAATGTTAGTTGCTCACCAGGCCATGAAAACAGAGATACATGCCTGTCAAATCTGAGACTTAAACTGAATTTGTCACTCAGCTATTGCTAACTTCAGATGCAGCTTCTCAGGTGGATCTTTTCTCATGGACTTTGTCTCTTATTACTGCTTGTCACTCTGTTTAAAATCAGGCCAACAGTTTTCTTCACTGATAGAGGGGTATGAGCGCTAAGAACTTTGATACCACTCTTAGACTAAATAATACAGTGTTTGGATCATGGAGATTTGCCTCATGAGCTGGGATCACTTTCTTTGGCATGTGTCCACTGTCTGGATGGAGCGAATGTTATCTGAGGAACGGACTTAATCCATGAAATTTGTCCCTTAGCAGTGGACAGGGGAGAGGCTGACCTGCATCTTCAAAAGAGACTTGAAGTTTTCCTTGCCTTTGTTGTTCTGACAAGAAGTCTGTTCAGACAACTTTCCTGTGCCTGAGAACATTATAATCTGAGCATTTATAAGAGTTCACTTAATGCTGTTTCTGATTACTTAGCAAGGATTAAGGTCTTGAAGTGTCTGTTCTCTCATTGTCCAGCACTACGTATGCTATTGCTTCCTTTGGAGGAGATGGGAAAATGCTGTTTATGACTGAATACTGGCAGAGCAGATACAAAGTTGAAATGACCTGAATTTGCCAATCGGGAAGTGCGGTGCTTACTTGAAGGGATAGTGTCCAAAAAGATGCTGTCTGACCAGCAAATGGCAGTACTGCCAAACGTAGAAGACAAACCAAATTGAATGCATGGGATTAGGATTGCCAGTCCCAAAGATTCAAAAATCATAAATCAGGCCCACTAAAACTCAGAATCTTCTTTCATATACTGACATTACCTACGTGATAAATTATTTGCCTTCTAGTTTATGAACTTTTAGGGTTCAGTCAGAGTTCAAGTTTTCTACCCAACCGTTAGGAATAGAAACTTTTCACAAGACTCTTGATTAAAAATGAAGAGTTGACATAATTGTGAGATTCACTGCTAACCTGAAATGTTTGCACAAGTCATAGCTAGGGGAAGTGTCCACTAACATGTACATACTGTTGCAATGGTTTCAGAAAAGTATTAGTATTGTCCTCAAAAATCTAGGATGACATCCTGGCCTCACTGAAGTCAATAGCAAAACTTTCACTGACTTCAACGGCGAGCACCAGGATTTCACTCCTACCTACATATGAACCAGACTAAGACTTGTCAATCGCAAGCATGACTGTTAATGACAGAAATTTCACATTTTCAGAGCTGGGGGTGCTGCTTTATAGGACATGCAGCCTCTTTTTGCTTGGGGAATAAAATACTGATTCTGAAAGTCAGATCTGAAATTCAGTTTGTTAGCCTATAGTGCTAACCCTTGTCCTGTACCAGCCATTTAGACAGGGTTTCATTCTTGTGATCAAACTCTTCAGAAATCTATTTTATATTGCACTCATTATTTAAAAAAAGGCTGACTACAGCAAGCTTCTTTCTGCATGTGACCCACAACATAGTTGTCTCTAAAGTTGCTTCAGGGTTGATTTTTGCTCTCTTATTTATTAATTCTGATGTGTGAATTGTACTCTTATTTTACATCAGGTCTTATAGAATCAGCTTGACTTTAAATCCTGTTATATTAAAGTGCTGGTGTCCATACTAAAGTCTAATAATGTAATCCATCTGAATTGGAATTAAATATTTTTCACAAAGCGCAGAGTATAATTCCTTTGCATAAAATTACCATTTATATATAGAGGAGATTTGCAAATCATTTCACAAAATTGCATCAAGCGTATGAAAAATGTGATTGGTCCCATAGGCATCCATATCTTTCAAATGCCCCTCCATTTTGAGTGATGTCATTCACTTTAGTCCAAGAGTTACCTGTTTTATTGTTGAATAAAAAATAATGAAACTGAAGCTGTAGGAATAGCTGGTTTTTAAAAAAGCAATGTTTTTGACACCCCTCCAAAAAATAAAACCTCAATTTTTTCACTGAAAAACTGTAATTCAAACATTTTTGAGCAGTCCTGTTAACTCTAAATGAAGGATTCCCACAGAATTTTTAAATTTCTTGCATGAATCATTTTTTTGGTGGGCCTTGTTTGGGGGGTGGTTACATTTTATATCCCATTGTCTGCCTCCTGTGGCCACTATTTTGGCCAGTTTAGAGGATGCCAATTTGGTATTGTACTTGATATTATATTGGGGAGGCCTGCAAATCATTTCACAAAAGTGCATCAAGTCTAAGAAATATGTGCTTAGTCCTATAATAGGTAGACGAGCATCCATATCTTTCAAATGCCCTTCATTTTGAATGTCATTCACTTCAGTCAAAAAGTTAAAGTTCTCCATCATCAGTACCCAGAGCTCTGCCCTGCACGCCTTTTGTTATATTTTGTTGTAGTTGCTGTGGCTGGGTTTTCAGATCACCTTTGTGATCAGGAAGGAATTTTTCCCTTCAGGCAAGATTGCTTATGTGTCTTTTTCCTTTCCTTACAGGTATCCTAAAGACCTGGTTGATTAGGATAAAAAGGAGGCAATAAACTAGGAATGGAATTATATTTCCCCCCCCCCCCTGGAAAAAAGTGTAGAGGGAGCAAGAGGTGACTGAAGTTTATGGCTGGTGTCAAGTGTGGGCAAGAGAAGTTGAAGAGCTTGTCTTCACTGGTGCATTAACTTGTATAAATCAAATGTTACCCTTTCATTTAAATCCCTGTTGAGTGCAAAGAGAAGCAATAATCATTACATCACTTTTAAATGAAATTAACACTCACCTGATTAAAAAAGAAATCAAGTTTCAAATATTTTTCCCTCATAAATGAGCTTCAAATCAACAAGTGGGCTAAAGTCAAAGAAAAGGTAACTCCATTATAATATAGGAGACTTATTCGTAGCATGCAGCCAGACAACTCTCCTATTCCAGCTTTTGCAGCTGAGAGATCTCGAGTGCATTTCCCCTGGTGAAGGCTTCTTGGAAAGAAGAATTATTTGGCTGTGTATTTTAAATAAATATATCAAGTCTCCAAGTAACAATGATTGATGTTTAAATGCTCCAGGGTTCTTCCATAGCTTGCAAGTATTTGAATACATGCAATGTTAGGTGGCACCTGCCACAAACAGAGTTATTTTACCATCCCCTCGCCTGCCCAAGGGTTGCTTCTGCTGCTCTAGGCCGGGGAGCCGCCTCATGTGTCAGCAAAAGGAAGTGGGAAGTCCTGCAAGAACTTTCCCATTGTCCATCTTTTGCAGCCCTGATGGTTCAGATTAGAGGGAGTCGAATGCTTCTGTTTGCCACTGGGCCCCTTTGGCGAGGGGGAGGAAGGGGAATGTCCAAACATGTACACATTATCCCTCATTTAAATTCATACAAAATGCAGCCTCTTGCTTTCTTCCCAACCTGCCACTTTATCATGTTTTCCCCCTACTTTGTGTCTCTGTACTCCATGATCAAATCAAATTTAAGGTACTTGACATCACTTTAAAAATTCAATATAACTCCTCCCCTCACTACTTTGGTCTCTTGCCTAGCTTCACAGGGTCCCCATCCTCTCTGCTCCACCGTGTTTCTAGTCTATCTCTCTCTGTTTCCTGTACAATTGCTTTGTGTGTTCTTTTCACGTTGCCTCCTACATGTGGTTCAACCCCTCAGATTTCACCACAAAGCTACTATCCTGCCTATATTTAAGTACCTCTTCAAGATCCATGTCTGCTATATTGCTTACAGACAACTGAATTCACTTGTATGCAGATTGGCTTATTGATCCCTTCTCTCTAATATCTGTCTGTTCTAAAGAGATGCTTTTGAATAGAGCCCTGAAATCTTTTTATCGTTGTGGGTTTTTTTAATTTATTTTTCTCTGGAATCTGGACCTTGAATATACCTTTGGCCAAGACATGTGGTCCTTGACAAAAAATAGACTACCCCTGTTCTAGAGTCTTTGGAATGCATATAGCACACATTTGGCCCCACCATACATTAACAACTTGGTAGTCTGTACTTACAGGGATGAGGAGGCTGCCTGAGGAGGCTAATGTGAAACTAAATCCTAGTGGGGCACTAAGTTAAACCAGAAGTTCCATTAGTAGAGGTTAAATGTTCCACCCTAGTTTCTGCTTGGCAGCACTCTCCTGATGTTGGTAAGGGTGGGTTGGGGAGGTCTTGACTACCTTGATATTTCCCACTCAAGCAGGTTTCCACTCTGTCCCAGTGCCATTGGCCATCATTCGCAACAAAGGCAGCTCTTCCCTAAAGCTGTCTGAGCAGCAGCAAATCTTCATTCTCCCAGCATCAATACCAATCCATTTTTATTTCCCTCCTCACAGGCCATTTCCACTATCCTTCTGTGCCCCCAATGCAGCTGTGAATCCATCTCAACTTGTTTGTTTACACAGATCTAAGCAGAATGTTTGACAAAGAGTGTGTAATATAAAGCCTAGGACCGACTCATTGTTAGCTTTGTAAATTATAATGTGTGAAGTCTCTGGGCAATTCAGATGACATCAAGTTCTCATTATATTCAAATATAAAATCTGCTGACCTATATCTGATAACATTTAAAGAAGTTTTCATCTAAAATCCCTTTTGAGTTGCACTGCTTGGGAAATTAAGTAGGAGGATTTGAATCATTTTTAAAAGTTTCTGCTAACATTTCATTCCATTCTTTATTGTGTATATAAAAGATAATTTTTACATTAAGTAAATTTATGGCATAACCCTAAAATATGACACTAACATGCTAATTTCACATGTTGCCAAGCCTGAAATTTGAACTTTAAATGCTAACAGACCTTTCTTGCTCCAGTTGAAGTCAATGGGAGTTTTGCTGTTGACTTCAGTGCAAATAGGATTAGTCCATGGGAAAGAGACAAACCAGATTAACAGGTTTTATTACTGCAGAGGAATAGATTGTCTTGCTGAGAACTGAGCCACCACAGCAAAGAAAACCTTTACACAGACATCTATCTAGGAGGAAAATCAATTGTCGTCTGTCCACAGTAATATCTTTCCTATTAGCTTGTTCTAGTACAGCCTGGACACTTAATCTTTGAAAGAATTCCTTCATAAGAAAAAGTCATTTTATCAGACTCTGCCTTACTTGGAACTTTTAGTTCATATATGGATGATCAGCAGGACAGAAAGAATTTTTCTTATTTCAGTGCACTATAAAATATGTGCTGTGAGGACGCAGCTGTCTTAGCCATTGCAAAATAACAAATAAACATCCAGACTTGTAAATGCAATGGTCTCTGAAATGTCTTCACTTGTACAGAGATATTTTAAGTTAGAGAGAGAACATCATGCTTTGCTAAATAAACTGAGTGAAGTATTGGGTATAAACAGACTATTTTGATTTCCATTGAGATATGTAAATAACTCAAAGTTTAAGTTACAACTGGGTTAGTAAGGCGCATTATTAGGGGTGGAATTACTATCAAGCCTCACAAATAGTCATTGTGGTTACATTCACTCCAGGGCATGAGTCCTGTGCAAGGCCCTCTGCATTGTTAAAGTCTGCGTAAACTGCTGACATGAAGCTAAGGGACAGCCTCTCTGTACTGGAGTGAATTTCGTCCTTTGAGAGATGTAGTCAGACTAGACCTAAATATTTTGACAGCACACATGAGAATTACCTGTGGATCCATCAATTCCCTCACCACAATCCTCTCTAGATTATCTCTGTTTTAGTATTCTTATTTATAAAAAGTGGGATATATAATACTTAAATCGGAGAGGTAGTGTAGATTTATTTAAAGTTTGGGAAAGTGCTTTTAAAATGAAAAATATAGGTAATTTCTCAAATCACCAAAACTACAACTCGGTAAATAGGCACAAGAGAAATAGAAACTTGAAGCTTTTTTTCACTGACTTGGAGAACTGGGACAAAACAAGGTGAATTTTGGATGTCCCTTCCTCAGTGGGTGTGCACATTTTGGGCTGAGATGCTCTTACAGATCTCCAAAGGCTCAAAGAAAAGGAGCTACTGTGATGGGTTGGAGTCTCTCCCCCCGCCATTTGGGATGTCACTTGATATACTGCGGTCACATGGTTCCGCCCATTCTAGTAGCCTAGGTTTCTTCACCCTGTCCTAGCTGGGCCAGGCCCTCAAGCCTTCTCCAGCATGTGCACACAGGTAAGGATATACCTAGCTGCAAATGGACACAGACACTGAGATCAGCTCTGCATGGGAGGAATCAGCTCAGGGATTCACCCCGCACTCACATGCACACCACCTTTGGGGAGTAAACACAAAATAATATTGTCTTGCACTGTATAGAAAAATCTGGACAGCACAAGCTGAGAAAAATCGCCCTCTCCCTCAAAGCAGAGGGAAAGATGTATTGCTTTTTTGCCCTTCCCCCCACTCCCCCATGAACTGCACAAACTGGGTTATGAAATCAACTAGAAATAGATTTATTAACTACAAAAGGTAAATTTTAAGTGATTTAAAAGGGATGGCAAACGGAACAAAGCAGATTACTGAGCAAACAAAATGAAACATGCAAACTAAGCTTAATACACTCAAGAAATAGGTTACAAAATGTAATTTCTCACCCTAAATGGTTGACAAATTGCGGAGTTTCTGTAGCATAAAGTTCCAGCTATTTCTCTTTACAGACTGGACCCCTGTTTCAGCCTGGACAAACCCCTACCTTTCCCTTCAGGTGTCTTTAGCAGTCTACCTTCCTGGATAGCAATGGAGGAGATTCATGAATGCCTTTCTTCCCAGCATTTAAATAGAATATACATAAGACGGGAAGCCTTTGTTTCCAGGGGAAAAGTACCAGCAGTGTCCAAAGTGATATTTTGTACCAGGTAACATTATCACGTGACCATGCAGTGTCAAGGCAACCAAGGTTTATTTGCAAGGTCCACAGGAAGGAACTCCTGAGAAGATGGGGATCCACTCCTGGGAAGATGAGGGGATCATTGTCTCTTCCTAATGGCCCATTAAGGCTGGTTGCTTACTATCTGGTTGGTGTTTCCCAAGCACATACCCAAACAGTCGTAATTGTTACATAGACGATATTCCTAACTTTAGATACAGAAATGATACATGCATACTAATTGGATAAACACATTCAGTAAATCATAACCTTTTCAGTGATACCTCATTTTATAACATTTAAAACATATATTCACATAGTGCACTAGGTGTGAATGGCAATTCATTGACACATAAAATGACGACAATCCCTGTCCATAAAGGCTTACAATCTAAACTGTAAACTTTAAACACAAATAAGCAGTCATATGTGCATTGGAGAGTGTTTTTATGTTGATGCTGATTGTGTTGTGTAATGTGCCTGATGTGTTAAGCATGCATCTGTGCTAAATTGTTATGTATCCTGGGTTAGATTATGCTTGGATTTTATACTAGAATAACTGAGGCACAGCTTCAATGACATTTTTGGAGTTACAACTAATTTATATTGGGTAACTTACTGTATAGTTTGGCTCTGGATCATCAATAGCCAGAGACTGTTATTGAATGAGGCTAATTTTTATATTCACTCTCAAGGCTACTGTTGGTGAGATGATTGTCCTCGCAAACTGGAACTGCAACCACTCACTCTAATTCATGCCCTTAGGCTGTAAACCTGTTTAGGACACATGTTATTCTGTACGGCCTTCTATTTTTATTAGAACTGGTTGAAAACCTCTAAAATGAAATTAGAGACAATTTTTTTGTGAATATTTTCCCCATTTCTCTACCAGTCCAACCCCTGGATTATTTTTAGTATAGTAGGCGTAATCTTTAATCAGTGTGTTTTTTGTTTTTGTTTTTTTTTCCATTCGAGCTGATCAAAAATGCCACTTCCCAAAATTTTGGAATAGTTTTCATTTTGAAGTATTGCAAATGCAAAAATTTTTTCTTAATTTTTTGAAGCTTTTATTTAGAAGAATTGAATGTGTTTTGGAGAAGTTATCAAATCTTCTTTTTTTTACCAAAAATATGTGTTTTAATAAATGTTTTTTGCTTTACCAAAAATCTGTTTTTGGCAAACTAAAAATTGATAAGTTTCAAAAACATTTTGATATTTTTCCCATAAAACTTGGAGGTGGGAGTGGGGAAACTGAAAGGTACTAAAATTTTCAATTTTTTTGTCAAATATATTTTTTCAAAAAAAGATTTTTAAAATCATCTTTTGACAATGTTTTTTGAAATTTTTTGTCTAATCTATATTTTGTGATATCTTCTTTTTTATTTTTTGTTCTGTTGTAAAGTGCTTTGGCGCATGTGTGTTTGGAAGGGAATAAAAACCCTCATATCATCTTCAAACCAGTCTTTGACAGAATTATGAGGAAACATTCTCTATAGTCAGGTTATTCTTTTACTGATTCTGTTTCTTGTTCTGAAGCATTTGGTAGTAGCCATTGCTGAAAACAGGATGTTGGAGTAGATGGACCATTCGTCTAATCTGATTTTGCGACTTTAAAGTTTCTATGTAAATAATTTTAATGTTGAATTGACTGAGCCTGTACAAAATTTGACCGTTTGTCTCTGTGCATATTAATTCAGAGTTAAAACTTGAACTTGTAGGGTATGTAAGAGAAGTATAGTCTCACTTGATTTGGAAGCCCCTGAAATGCTTAAGGGCCAGATCCTCAGGAATATTTGCTTTTAGTGATTCAATCCAAATAATGATAATTGTTTAAGAAAGCAGATGTGATAAAATATATTTTAAGCAATTTAATTTGGCATAGTTTATACACTGGATTAATACAAACATCGTCTATTTTTCTTGAAGGTGGCATGGCTACACTTAAGTGAACATTTGCTTATCATGGGATTGGTTAAATCTGAAAGTCTTTCATTTCTTTCACAAGCTAGTGGTTTTAGATAACCAAGTATTTAATAAGCATGATCAGCACTCTAGCAGCTAAAATTTTCTGAATGTTTTGTGTAATAAAGTGGATTTTTCCTGGCCTAGCCCCCCCAAATATCTGGATGAGTGTTCTGCTGCATTTCAAAATCAAATAAGCATAATTAGTGACCTAGAAACTACTGTATACTTTGTCTTTATAACAACATTGAAACCACATAGGTTGCTGAACTATCTGAGTAACATCTCTGTGCAATGTACGGACAATGTTAATCAAGACTGAAAAGGCAATTTGTTAATAGTATAAGTAGTCCTACTTCATTTCAAGTCCTGCTTATTTCATAAACGTTTAGTCTGAGAACGCTCATACCTATCAGATGATAAATGTAATGTGACATCTATGAATTGCTTTTTAGTTGGAACTGTTCATCCCTGACATCTTTGAGAAATAAATGACAAGATCTCCAAATATCGGGGGTAGCCATGTTAGTATGTATCCACAAAAACAAGGAGTCTGGTGGCACCTTAAAGACTAACAGATTTATTTGGGCATAAGCTTTCGTGGGTAAAAAAAATTCTGGGTTTTTACCCACAGAAGCTTATGCCCAAATAAATGTTAGTCTTTAAGATCTCCAAAAAATCAAAGGGAATTTAGTTCACATGTAGAATCTAAGTTTCTTACTTATAAAATTTAAATTACTCAAGAAAAATTTTGCTTAGGAACTTGTTTCTAAGTAATTGTATTTTTCTCTCTTGCGGGGAGGATGCGGGGGAAGACAAGACCAATCTTCCTTTGTAGCGCATATAGAAAATTGGGAAATACCCATTTGGTATATTATGACCTTTTTTTTTATTCAGGCAATATTTTCACTTATCACAAGTGGTTTTACTTATGACATAAAGACATACATTTCTATGCAGTAGTAGACAGATGTAGAAAACATCAGAAACATTTAACTGTGATTTTGATGTGAGTGTAATGCAACACCCTGCTTAAAACTTTTGAGCTAACTGGGAAACTTCTTAGTTCAGGCAGTAGAAGCTCACGGTTTAGATCAGTGGTCCCCAACCTTTTTGTGGCCAGTAGCACGTTCATGTTTTCAGAAGAGTGTGGCGGGCACCAACAATTTTTCAAGGCTTATTTTGTATTTGTACATTAAATAATACGAAAAACATCATATTTAGTATACATAATATATGAATCCATAAGATAAAGAGTAATTTTACATGTAAAAGGTATATATTAAATTATTTGGCAATTACTCTTTCACCTTACCATGTGAATTTGCTCTTTATCTACTTGTAAGAAAAATTAGGGTGTTTTTACAAAATATCAGTTTTTTCATCTTTTACTTTTTTAAAAAAGTAAAACATTGTTGAACTGCTGGTCCAAATATATTTATTATTCTTACTTTAACATAGAATGAAGCCTGCAGCCCAGGAGTTCTCTGTCCCAGGTGCGGGGCCACAGTTTCTCTTGGGCTTAAGCCGCGGCCCTGGCCCCGTGCCTGCCAGGGACCGAGAACACCAGCTCCTGCAGCCCCAAAGTTCTGTCTCCAGCAGAGGCGGGGCCGCAGCTTCTCTCTGGCTTTGAAGCTGGAGAGAAGCTATGGCCCCGCACCTGCCAGGGACAGAGAACACTGGCATCTGCAGCCTGCAGCCCTGGAGAAGCTGGAGAGAAGCCACAGCCCTGCACCTGCCAGGGACAGAACACTGGTGCCTGCAGCCTCAGAGTTCTCTGACCCCGGCAGGCGTGGGGCCACGGTTTCTCTCCCCTGCTGGGCACTAGGCGGGTGCACAATGCCCCATGGGCACTGCATTGGGGACCATTGGTTTAGATCTTGAGGTCTCAGATTCAAACCCTGCTGACAGGGCAACTAGGGCAAGAATCACTCATTTACTGTTAAAACTGTTGTTAGATAGGAAATTATCAAACTTAAGTTTTCATTAAATGTCTGCCTTCCTTGGAAAACTTTTGATATTTTTCATCAAAAATCCAAATGCCCCCAAACTGAAACATTGTTTGTCACCACAGTGCCTCATGTGCTGTAGTTCAGTTGCCTTGTATCCCCACTGTCCTCTTTAGACTGGGTTCCCCAGCTGGATTTCATCTTCCATGATGCATTGCTTCCAGTCCCCAAGAGGGGAGATCATGGTGCATGATGATTGATGTTGTCTGTCCAGGGAACCCAAACCATCAAGGAAAATAGGAGCATAAGGCATCTAAACTACAGCTCCCATAAGGCACTATGGTGGCATTTCTGAATAAAAATATTCTGGAAAAGCTGAAATGTTCTACTGTGGGGAGAAAAAATTCAGACTAGCTCTCTTGACAACCCATCCAGGGGTGTTGTATTACAAGTGGTGACCTATGCATGGACTTGAGCTGCGGTGAAGCTCAGGAGCTTCCCTGACCAAGAGGAATGGAGTTATTCAGACCCTACATGAGTCTTTCAGCCATTTTCTCTATGTCCAATGACACATGCAAAATGGCTGTGTTGCCTTGATCTCTCTTGGCCATGCCTATGGATACCATTTTGTCATGGTAAAATTAAGCAAACATTATGGGAGAAAATGTATAAAACCACAGTATGGTCACAGTGGGGCTGATGCCAGAGCCCTGCCACCTGGGGCTGACAGTCGGAGCCAAAGAAGAGAATCCGTGACCTCCGTGACCAATCATATGCTTAGTGATGCCCCAGCCTTGGCTTAGCCCCTGTCTATGGAATTCAAAGAGAATATAGTTGAGGGATGATTATGAAAGAGAATTACATGAGCGTTCAGAGAAAAGTTTTGAAGAAAGAGCTAACATTCTCAAGATGTAATAATAGAAGGACAACTAGCACAGGATGCACTGAATCTTTCTTAGTTATAGCAGCAGAGAATCCTGTGGCACCTTATAGACTAACAGACGTTTTGGAGCGTGAGCTTTCTGCGGTGAATACCACTCGTCAGACGCAGATAGTGGAATTCCAGGGGCAGGGTATATATGCTAGCCAAGCAAGCTAGAGATAATGAGGTTAGTTTCATCAGGGAGGGTGGGCCTGTTCTAGCATTAGAAGGTGTGAAACAAGGGCAGGAGAAACTTGTTCTGTAATTGGCAAGCCTTCCGTCTTTGTTTGTCCAGAGTGATGGTGTCAATTTGCAGATGAACTGAGCTCAGCAGTTTTCTATTGAAGTCGCGTCCTGAGTTTTTTTGTTGCAGGAGGCCACCTTAAGGTCTGCTATAGTGTGGCCAGGGAGGTTGAGTGCTCTCCTAAGTTTTTGTATTTGATCCCTTGATATCTTGATTGTGTCCATTATATCCTTTCTGTAGGACTGCTCATTTGGCACATGTACATGCAGAGGGCATTGGCTGGTATTGATGCGTATATACATTGGTGGCGTGCAGGTGAATGAACAGTGATGTATGGCTATCTGGTAGTCCTGTAATGTGTCGCCTGGTGTATATGTGGGCGAGTTGATCGAGTTGTTGCTGGATTGGTCCTGAGCTAGAGTTACTATGGTACGGGTTGCAGTTGCTGGTGAGAATACGTTTCAGGTTGGCAGGCTGTCTGTGGGCAGGATCGGCTCCCGCTCAAACGTCTGTTAGTCTATAAGGTGTGCCACGGATCTCTGGCTTTACATCCAGACTAACACGGCTACCCCTCTGTACTGACACCATGCAGGCACTGCATTTAGCCATATGGAGGTGGAAACCTCAACTCATGAAGAAACTTGCACAAATACAGACAGATATTCTTCCTTTCCAAATGCAAACGATGGACATTCAAATACCAAATGGACTAAAGGATAAAAATCGCACTGACTATCTACATACTACACAGACCAACAGTGAGAGATATGCCAACACTGGTCAAGAAACTGAGAGAGAACCAAACCACTGATCAGCACACTATACAGCAAACAGGAAAACATCAAACCAAAGAGACTCTCCAACCGCGAGACGCTTCATTAATAACCAAACTTCCATAAAAACGGACTTCAACTAAAATAAGACAGGAGATCTACAGACTCACTTCCCTCTCTACAAAAGAAAACGACTGTAAGCTAAGTACTTAAACTACCTACCGACACAAATGGGGCCACAACCGTGGTACCCGTCATACCCACCCGCAATCTCGTCTATCTATTCCAACTACACACTCAGTGTCCCTCAGCAAGAAAAGTCTTGTCGTATCTCGGGGCTCTCTTTCTGCCTCTGCCGACCCCCACCAACATGATACAGTTCTGTAGCGATTCTGAAGCCTCTGTCGCCTCTGCGCTTCCACAAGGAATACTTCCAGGTACAACATCTAACAGTGTGCACTGATACACAGTTGTCCCCACTCTCCACCACAGGCACAAGAAGAACAACCTCCACCCTGGACTCCTCCTTCGAGGATCGAAATGACAGTCTGGACCTATACATTGCTTAAATGCTTCCGCCGACGTGCACCAGGCAGCAATTTCGTGGAAAAAAACTCAACGCTTGCCTCATAACCTAAGTCGTGCAGAACGCAATGCCCTCCACAGCCTCCGAACCACCCTGTACCATTATCATCCAAAGAGCTGTAAAGGATGTGCCTGTTGTCATCTGAACAGCTGACTACCGACAGGAGGCGCCAGACTAACTCTCCATACCAATTCTACAGGCCATTCCCTCAGATCCCACTGAGGATACACTAAGTAACCTGGTCTTTATTACTCTATTCGATCATCTTATCCCCTACGCTAACACCGGGACAATCAGCATACCCTTAGAGCCCCGACCAGGGTTACTTCTCTTCTACCTAACCAAGATCTCACAATTACCGGAATGCCTGGACGCCCTATTATCTCGGGCATTTTGCTACTCTCCTGAAGGACTGTCTGGATATGTGACCTCTAGTCTCTATGCCACCAGCACGTGCCCAGTATCTCCGTGACACCACTGATTTCCTGAGGAAATACTTGACAACTCATTGGTCACCTGCCCAGAAAACACCATTCCTAGCCACCATGGATGTAGAGGCCTCTCTACCAACATCAGCACCAGACTGAATACAAGGCTGCTTCAGGATCTAGTATCCTGATGATGCCACAGCACAACTGAGCTGTCTGAGCCTCTGTGCCTTTACTCCTCACACACAATTATTTCAAGTTTGATGACAATATATTACCTCCGATCTGTGGCCACTGCTATGGGCACCCGCATGGCCCCACAATAATCGCCTACTATTTTTATGGTCGCCTGGTAACATGCCTTCCTCAGCTCTCGTCCACTCTACGCCCTCTTCTCTACCTCACTACATTATGACATCTTCATCATCTGGACCCCATGCGGAAGGAGCTCTAGAAAAAATTCCACCACGATCTCTAACAATTGTCCACCCCCACCAATCAACTTAGCCATGGACCAACACGGGGAGCGCCACTTCTAGACAGACCGGGCAATAAGGCATTGGTCACATGTACACCACCCTCTATCGCCACCGACCGTACGCCTACCTTCATGCCTCCAGCTTCCATCCGGGCACATCACATATCCATTGTCTACAGCCAAGCACTGGGGTACAACCGCATTCTCTCTACCCCTCAGACAGAGACCCAACCTACAAAATCTTCCACTCAAGCATTCAACTAAACAATACCCTTGCATGACAAAAGAGGAAATTAGGAAACAGAATCAAGCAGATGCCGATCGTGTACCCAGAGCCTGCCTACTTAGCCTAAGACAGACACCCAGAAAGAAACCAAAGGATTCAACTGGCCATTGTCACGACATCCCTCCAGCTAAATTCCCTCCATATGATCAGCTAACAGGTGATCTAAACCTCCATGCCTGGACAATGATCTCTCACACTTCACGGGTCTTGGGTGCAGCTGATTCCGCTACTCAGTCCTTGCTCACCTTAACTGATTCTCAGCAGCCAACTAAGTCTCACACACGTATTCTAGTCACCACTCAATAGCACTCAGTGAACCAATCCATGCAACAACCTCTGATGCACTTCTGCCCACATATCTTACACATGTGACACCATCACAGCAGACCTAACCAAATCAGCCATACCATCATGGTCATTCACCTGCACGCCACCAATGTAATATACGCCATCTATATACCGAGAATGCCCTCTGCTAGTTACATCGCCAAACTGACATCACTTACGGAAAGATGAAAAATGGACACACATCAGGATATATCAGGTAAAGGCAAAATATACAAAACCTGTTAGATGGTTAAGCACTTCAACCTTCCTGGCCACAACATACAGACCTTAAGTGGCCATCCTGACAAATCAAAAACTTCAGGACAGACTTCAAAGAGAAACTGCTGAGCTTCAGTTCACTGCAAATTTGACACCATCAGCTTGAGCTAACAAGACTGTGATGCTTGCCAATTACAGAACCAGTTTCTCCCTGTTTCACACTCTACTGCTTGATAGACAGGGCCTCACCCTCCCTGATTGACTAAGCCTCTAGTATCTCTCGCTTTGCCTTGCTTAGCATATATATACCTGCCCCTGGAATTTTCTGCTACCTGGTCTGTACGAAGTGTGGTATTCACCCCGAAACATCACGCTCCAAAACGTCTGTTAGTCTATAAGGTGCCACAGGATTCTCTGCTGCTTTTACAGATCCAGACTAACACGGCTACCCCTCTGATACTTTCTTAGTTATGTTTTCCTAGAATTTCTCTCTCCAAAATTGTAGCAACTTATATACTTCAAAAAAAAAAAAAGTGGTCCATGAGCTTGAAGTCTGTGGTCAGCTCCCTGTAGTGGATGCAAGTACAACATCTAGGTCCTGTGAGGGGCTGCTTCAGATTCATATAACTGAAAACAAGGCTAAAGCGTGTCTGGGGAGTAGATGGTTGGGTGAGGGATATCAGGAGAGGGGAAATGAAGCAGCTGGGTTTGTGGAGGTTTCTGGATGAAAGATAGCCCCCATCATCCTAATAGGCTGAGTGGATAGAGGGGACTAAGAGAAGTCAGGCAATAACTAAGAAAAATTGGGTTTGTGAGGATACGTAGGTGGAAGATGGGGTAGTTATGAGCTACTGGGGAGCGGGGCTGGAGAAAGCTGAGGGAAGCTGGATTTGCAAGGGTGTCCAGGGAGGTAGCTATGGGGAGAAACTGGGTTTGTGAGATGTCTGGAAGGGTTCATTGACTAATGGGGTTGTCTGGGGCAAAATGGTAGCTAACAGTTGGGTTGAAGCTGGGACCCACTGCTGTGGGGACTGAGAGAGGATTGAGCTGGCTGGTCATTGGAGTAGGAGGCAGCCTAGAACTAATTCTACGCCTGCTTCTGCTTGCCTGTTTGTTCTAGTTTGTTCCTTCCCTGTCCAGGTCTAGGAGGGAGATTTAGACAAAGACTGCTTGAATGTATGCTGTACAAAGGCCTCTGCCAGATGGGAGCAGCAGCCGAAAACCATTCCTGTGGCCCAGCTGATTGTGTGACATTCATTCTGGGTGATGGGAAAGTGTGGTGATTAGTAGATCAGTAAAAGTCCAAATCCAACATAATTTACCATACCTTTGCTACATTATCACTATAAACATAGTCAGAATGTTTGCATGAGCTTTTACTGGAAGATAGCATTTAAATGCTATAGAGAAAGTAGACATGGTCAGAGCACTGATCTTGGAGCTAGAAACTCCTGAACTCTAATCCTAGCTCAGTGATTTTATGCAAATATGATTTCACTATTTCCTCTATTAAATGAGGATAACACTTACCTAGTTTGTGAGGATAGTGTGTGTAGTATGCTTTGAAGATTAGAAGATCTGTCTAAGTACATGGAATATTTTTCATGTGATTGTTTACATAAGCCCTGCACTGTACTTGCGTCTACCCATCTACCATACATGTTCAGTGCCCAGTGTATTTTCCAATGTACAGAATTTGCTGCAGAATGCACTCCTTGCCATGGAATTATGCTTCAGAACCAAAATGTCACTTAAAAAAATGTTTCTAGCTTGTAAGGTTGCGGGAGAAAGGGTTCAAATAAACCCTTAAAATCATGAACCGAACCAATGCATTGTTATCTTGCCAAGTCTGCTGCCAGTCTGACAAAATAGCTATGAGAGGTGTGAGCTGATTTGTCCAGCTCTTGAAACCTACAGATGACTATTTAAATGTCAGCTTTGTCCCAAAGCTGATAATTTTATATCCAGCTAATGTTTATCCAACAATCCCAAAGCACATTTTGAGCTTCCTCAGCTGCAAGAAGTCCTCAGCTGCCAAAACCTCTTGTTGTCTTACCACTATTCTAATGAGTTAAGAGTTTATTAATTTAATCTTTGGAGTAAAAACTTCAAATATTGAGAAATCATAGAAGAAATTGAATAATGTGAAAATAAACACAGCATTCATTATTCATTTTCATATTTAATTAACCAAAAATCTCCATTGCTTAATTTAAATAAAGCTGCCACAGAATTTCTAGCCTTCTGCACCAGAGTACCACTGAATGCAAGATTCTTGCTGCTGAATTTAAGTCTAACTTGCTACTGAGCAGGGGTTCTCAAACTGTTGTCCGCAAGCTCCATTCAGGTGGTCCACAGATATGCACCTTAGAGGGAACTGTTTGGGCAGCTGCACACAAGAGAATGAAGGGCCACCCATGTAATTAGTGGAGCAGCGCAGGCATGGCTCCACTAATTAGGTGCTTGAACCCTGGAGAAGATGCAAATGTAAGGTGAGCTGATGGCCTTGGGGGGGAATAGAGGATGGGTGAGAAGTGGGGGTGGGGGTAATTTGGGATGTGCATGGTTCCAGTGGCCAGAGAAAGAGGAGACTTGCCCCAGCTCCAGGGCTGTGACTGCCAGGGAGAGATGGCCCTCCTTCCCAGTTTCAGTTCTGTGGCTGCTGTGGGAGGGAGACCTCCCTCCTTCCCAGCCCCAGCTTGAACAGGGGAGACACTTCTCTTTCCCAGCCCCAGATTGGAGACTGCTGCAGTGGGGAAGAGAGGGAGAGATGCCCCAGTTCGGTAGCTGCCACAGCGGGAGAGGGAGGGCACATCCATCACATTAGAAAGGTAAGACTGCTGATATTAAAATGAGTTGTGTGCTTCTATTTGTAGAACATAAAACATTGTTTTTATATAGCGCTTTTATCCAAAGTTCTTTACAATAGTTAGCTAACAGTACAAACAACATTTGGAAAGATCATTAAGTGGTCCTCTGAGATTCTCGGCAATTTTCAAGTGGTCCATGGAAAAAAAGTTGAACCACTGCTATAGAGTACGCAAAGCCTTGAACACGTTTCTAAGATGTCCATTTTTACTACCATCATGACTGATTATTCAGTTATAAGGCACCAGTGTTTTAGGTACTGTGCAAACAAGTATGAAAGCAAGGTCCCAGAAGGGTTTAATTGGTAAAATAGTCCATTCTTCAAAGGTCATTAAGAATAAAAAGCTGTAGATTAAACCATTTAATTGTTTAAGCCCCTAACAATATTTTTCTGGCGTCATTCTTTTATGATTTAGTTGAATTCTAGGATGCCTACAATGTAATCTATTTTATCTGAGGATTTTTGCAGATTTAAATCATTGCTTAACAAATGAATTTATTTAAGTCAATAAACTGAACAAAGCACAACAGGGTGGCTTTTTAAGTATGGCTGTGTTTGATGGAGTTTAAGTCTAATTATAGTTTGAGAGCTGCTGCTGCTGCTTATTTGTATAATAATTAAGAGATGAGTAGCTAATTAATGAAAATATAAGTCACAGGTGGAATGCCGCGTATTAGCAGAAAAATCTGCTTGCTGTATTTTGATTCTCTTCCTCCCTCCACACTCCTCCCTTCTGACCCCAAAGTGTAATAGAATCCCAAAACATTCTGACTAATCAGATACACAGAATTTTATTTTATCTGGAAAATGGACTTGTGCATATTCTTCCTAGGTTATAGGGTACGTTTTGGTGGGGAAATGTATTGTGGGGTGTGTCTTCACCTCAAAGAAAAACCCATGGTGCAGATTCTCAGAGCCTAAGTCAATTGGCTCGGGCTTGTGGGGCTTTGGTTTGGGCTAAAAATAGCAGTGTAGATGTTCCTGTTTGGGCCAGAGCCCAGGCTCTGAAACCTGGAGAGGGTCTCAGGCTCCATCTCAGTTGGAAACTTCTACGCTGCTAGTTTTAGCCCCGCAGCACAAGCCCTAGTCAACTGACCTGGGCTTTGAGACTCAGAGCAGAGAATTTTGTTTGCGGTGTAAACAAGATATCTCTCTGTTAATATGTTTGCATAGTGCCTAATGCTGTCTGCCTGCGGTACTGCCATACTACCAAAATACAAATAATAAGGAAGAGTACAGTGTTTCTTTTCACTTTTTTTGAAAAGTAGCTGCTGGGTCAATTTGCAAATAGACAATGAAAAATAAACGAGAATCTTATGTAGAGGAGTTATAAGCTACTTCTCAATATGGTACTGGTGCAACCATTACTGGAATTCTGTGCCTAGTTCTCATGTCCATAATTCAAGAAGGATGCTTATAATTTGGAGAGAATTCAGAGAACAAGAATGATTAAAGGATTGGGAAACATGTCATAGTGGTACTCTAAATAGATTAAGCACCTTTCGCCTAACAAAGGAGAAGGTTTAAGAGTGACTTAATCATAGTCTATAACAGGGGTCAGCAACCTTTCAGAAGTGGTGTGCCGAGTCTTCATTTATTCACTCTAATTTAAGGTTTCGTGTGCCAGTCAGACATTTTAACGTTTTGAGAAGGTCTCTTTCTATAAGTCTATAATATATAACTAAGCTATTGTTGTATGTAAAGTAAATAAGGTTTTTAAAATGTTGAAGAAGCTTCATTTAAAACTAAATTAAATTAAAATGCAGAGCCCCCCCTGGACCAGTGGCCAGGACCTGGGCAGTGTGAGTGCCACTGAAAATCGGCTCACGTGGCACCTTCGGCACCCGTGCCATAGGTTGCCTACCCCTGGTCTATAAGTATTTGGAGAACGGAAATTTCATAAGAGTTTTCAGTCTAGCAAACCAAGATATAACAAGATCCAATGGCTGGAAGTTCAAGTTAGAAATTCAGAATAGAAATAAAGTGCAAGGTTGTCTTTATTTTTTAATAGTGAGGTCAATTACCTATTGGAACAGTTTAGCAAGGGTTATGTGGAATTAATCATCACTGGAAATTTTTAAATTAAGATTGGATTTTTATTGAAGAGTTATTTGAATGTTAACATGCTGCTGTCACTCATTTTGTGAATCTTTTCAAAGATAGTCACTGATTTATTGGGGGAAATATTAATCAGACTGTAATGAGCATCTCATTAAAATATATTGAAACAGTTTAACAGCTGATGTTTTAAGATGTTCTAAGATGTTTTAAAAATTAACTTGGCAAAAAACAAACTAGCTAACAAAAACGAAAAACCCAAAACAATCTTGAAATCAGATCATAGTTCCCAAACAGAAAAGTGATTATAGACATATTCTAAATACCTGAAACCTTCTGGGCTTATATCTGGCAGCTCAAGTGGGTGCTCAGGCCAAACTATTATATGTATGTTATAAGGCAGTAGGTTTCAAATTAAGGTGTTTTAAAATGGTCTTGGCCCTTTGGAGTTTTTTGTGTTGTAGCAGGTAAGGGGTGCTTTATAATTGACTAGTACACATTTTGAGGGATTGATGTAGACTGATCATTGTTTACATCCCACCCAAATAAGACTTGAAATTTCATCACATCTTTCAGTGCAAAGATTGTATCTTCACCCTTTCCTTGTAGATTTATTGTAATAGAAATGAGGAAAAATTCTTTCTTGTAGTTATCCTGAGATGAAACACATTCGTGGTGAATTAGGAGCAGTTGCCTGACTTTAATTCCCAAGGAATCAATTATCTCATCACAACCATAAATTATGTTGCTCCTCTGTTTAATCTCTGGAGAATTTTTTAAATTGAAATTTTGCTACATTGTTTTCAGCTCCTGTCTGGCATATCATTTTGTTAGTTTTCGTTTACAAAGCACAGCAATACTATTAGTGTCAGAGAACTCCATTATTTTGGTTGCTGAAGTGTAAAGTAATTTACAATCAGAGTAAAAGCACAACACCAAACCCTAGCTGGGACAAGAAAAGAAAATTGTTTAATGTTTTTTCAATTAAATGTTACAGTCAATATAAGCACCTTAATTTTAAGTTAATGAATAAAGAATTGTCTGTTTAATGACATGATACATCAAGACTTGTGGCTACTGTCTATAATAGATGCATACTGGTTAGATGCTCATTACACCTTAAAAGTTTTCACCATTAATCAGTATTTAAATGGTAAACCATAATGATTCTATTAATTTTCATTTTTGACACCTGTGTTCATGCTAAGTATATAGTTACTTTCTGGTGCAAACATACTTTCTGTAGTTACTGTATGTGACATACATGTAAGGATAAAGCAAGGGTATGACAAATGGTAAATTGATTATTAAATCAATATTTTCAATTGTGTATTGTCAGGAGGCAAATGCACCTCTTTAGGATGGAGGGAGGGGGGTGGAATAAACAATTGCTCAGGTACTTGCAATTTCTTAAGGTAGAAATAGAATTAGGTGTTTGACCTTTAGTAATGCTTGCAGTGAGTTTAATAGATACCTGAATCTGGAGCTGGGGAAAGAATTTCTCATCAGGGCACACATTATCAGGTACCAGATATTTTTATCTTCCTCTGCAGAATTCAGCAGAGATAATTTGTTTGCATCAGGAGGGCATATCTCATAGCACCACTTTTTCTGCATTAACAAGGATTGACAGGCATTGGAGCTCATTTCAAGTTTCTTTTATTAAACACTTTGAATACACCAATGCATTGCAGCAATTATTTCCCTGTTAAGTAACCTTTATTCCTCAGGATTGTTTTAATTCTTGAAATAGGCAGTGTTTCGGTCAGGGTGGAAAGATAGTTACTTATGTCTAACTGTAATTTCTCTCAGATGCAAGTTCCCTGCACACTCATTATAGGTGACAGATTTGCATAATCACTCTATAGTAATCAATTATAATGTATATGTGTTTCTGTATTCTGACTGGCTGACAGCTACTAGCAATCAAATACCAGGAATTTAGATAATTGCCCTATTAGGATCCCTCTGTTTTAGTGCTTGTCCTCAGAATTTATTTTATATAAATGCCTCTGTCAGAGTTTAATCAGGCCAGAGATAGTGTTCTGATTGATTTTTACCTTCAACTTCTCATAGTAGCAATTGTGAGTTTTTTGTTGTGTTTTGGTTTTTTTAAAGTATATAAAACATTTAAATATTTAATAAATGCCTGAACATTCAAGATTTCACTTTTTCGGTGTCACCTCAAAATCCTTTTTGTATTTTCTCAGTTATGTAAAAACTGAGTGTAAAGTAATTGAACTCAACTTCCATAAAAATTTAAAGCAGATACACACAAGCATCTAAAGCCCAGACTTGAGTGCGTAAGTCCCAGTTGTACACACCACTGTGATCCATAAGTCTTGTTGGCTATAGGCTGACTCTGTAGGTGCCTACATTTGGTACCTAAATTCAGTGTAAAAGTTCCCTGAGCACCTACATTTCTCCTTTTGGCTGTGCACAGTGGTGCCTCCTGTAGGCATCTGAATGCCTATCTCCCACCTAAGCTCTGGCGCAATTCATGAACTGTACGAAGATGGTGGAGGAGCACCTATCTCACTTGTGGCCTGATCTAGTACGCAGGCTCAAACGTCGCCTGACAAATTAGGTCCCATTCAAAATATGGGTCACCATTAGCACCAGACACATTTTGAATGGGACCCATTTCAGTAGCTGGCCTCTGAGCATGCCTATTAGATCAGGCCACACAGATAAAATACCTCCTCTCCCTCCCGGCAGAAAGAATTTGATCAGAGGATACCCACTTCTCAGGAGAGTTCTCTAGCCACTGAACTATGGGAAAGTCTGATGTTCAGTTCCCTCAGTCTCTGTGGCTGTGTGTGTTTTTGCAGTGTAGACATAACCTTTGTAGATCCAGAGCTTAGTGAACACTGTCTGTGTACCTGCTGCTGAAGCCAAAGATCAACAAAGAATATAGAGTTGAATCAGCATTCCCTGGGATGAACATGAAATAATGGATTCCTTTTATGCTACCAACTTTACTGAAGATTTAAACTATATGGCTTGGAAAAAAACTAACTTACCTAGCAGTGTTGCAGCAGTAGATTTTAAACTCTACCATTCAGAAACTTCAGGTCCCAAGAAGAGGAATTGTAGTGCACATCTACCCCGATATAATGCGACCCGATATAACACAAATTTGGATATTACATGGTAAAGCAGCGCTCTGGGGGGAAGACAGCACTGGGATGCCCTAAAAATTCTTTTCCTACATCTATTCCTACATTTCAAATTGGATGTTACTTCTATGTTTGGTTGTTACTTGATACTGGTTTTTTTGCTAATAGGAAATCAGATTTCCCCATTTCTTCTGTATACCTGCAACCCTGACAAAACAAGGAGCCCTGTCACAAGCAAAGGGGGCAATTTTTTGGGAGCAGCATATCCTAATATAATCTGTACTTGATTGTAAAGCTTACTGGGAAATTTCTAACTGCACTGTTCGATGCATATATGGGACTGCCAGTGGCTTTAATAATATTTACAGTTTTGTAGAACATGGAACTTATATATGTTTGCTAGGCAAATAGACTTTTTTGCATCCATGCATATCACCTTTCATCCAATGATCAATGCACTATACAGATTTTAGCTATCAGAATATCCTTGAGAGGCAAGTAGAAATCTAATTTTACAGCTGGAGAAACTGAAATCCAAAGAAATTATTTAAGAATTGGTATTCTTTGTATTCCAGTAACAATTTATTTTCCCTTTATTTAGTAATCTACTCCAAATCAGATCAGCAATTGTGCTCAAGTATTTTACTAGAGAGACCTTTATATCCTTCAGTAAAAACGATGCTAAGATTGTTGGGCCAGAATCTGTCGTCAATCGCACAATGCAGACCTATTGCGCAAGTGTAAAAGTGAGCAGAATTTGGACACTTTCCATTATCACTACAGTTCTTGTTTGTCAGTATGTTTTTATTGTTACAAATACATCAATACATTCCCTGCAGAAAGGAAAGGTTATACTCAAGACAGATGAGGCTAATAATAGCCAATAATGGATAATGAGCTTGAACAATAAGGACTACTAACCCTTAAATGTTGTTGAAGTCTCATGTGCTGCTAATATAGAATCAGAGCTCAAAGGGATCTCAGGAGGTCATCTAGTCCAACCGCCTGCTCAAAGCAGGACCAATCTCCAGACAGATCCCTAAATGGCCCCCTCAAGGATTGAACTCACAAGCCTGAGTTTAGCAGGCCAATGCTCAAACAACTGAGCTATAAGACTCAAAAAACGATTTAGAATAGCAAGCCAGTGACTTCCATTTGGAACTGAGAAATCAAGATTTGCTTATAAGTGAAACGTGAGCAACAATTAATTATGAACGGTGAACAAATACAGAACATAGTTCAAGATACAAGCAAGCTAACGTTCTGAATGTTAGACAATTCTTTTCAGACACAAATATCTGATAGTGATCACAGTTAGAGGTTTGGTAAGCAAGAATAGAATCTGAGTTTCAGATTCAAAAGCATAAGCTCACTTTCTCTTGAGAGAAAGGATCAGCTCCCTTAAGCTTTAAGCAGACTTTTATCTTATAGATCAGATGGTCCTTATGGTGAGACATGAACCCACACAATGACCAGTGTGTTAAACCTGCACTGTTTGTAACATAAATAACTATTTATTTTTTACTATGGTGCAATATATTCTGGTGAGAATTTGTCCGTTGGTAAAATGAACACCACAGACTCCCACTTCATGAAGAAATTGTGAATGTTGCCCACAAGTCTCTTCCCTCTGACACAATTGTGACATCTTTAGTTTTTATCTGACTTTCATGTGTGAATGTTTTCCTAGTGTCCAATGATATAATTTTTAGTGGTGCTTAGATGTGTACTGGTACTTCAACAATGCTACTTGAAATATTCAGTATATGGTTGTCTTTATTAATTACGTTTATGATGTGCAGACAAAAGTTTTCAAAACCCAAACTTCTGCTCTTCCAAGAGAGTTATCATAACATGTAACTGAGTGGATTGGGAAAATTTTCACTTGGATTTTATTAGTACTGTCACTGTTTCTCAAATAGAAGTGATTGGGGGAACCCTTTTTATTTCTTTTTCATCACTTTGTCACAAAGCAGCACCTAAAAATGATGAAAGGTTGACTAGAGAGAGAAGACATAGCTCAACACTGCTACGGAAATGAACAGATTGAATATTTACAGCTCAGCTACGATGTTTGTTTCTACTGGATGTCTGAAGTAAGTTGATAGAAACAATCAGATCCTTAAGAAACTGAGTGTGGCATAGTCTGAAATGAGAATGGGGAAAATAAATTCAAAAATATCTGAGTGGAAAAGCTCTTTAAATGATTGTGTTGCAGTGAGCGATTTGGACAGCAATAATTAAAAGAATGCATTCAAAATACTGGACCTCTAGAATACTCCCCTGTTCGTAGTAAGGTGTTATTAATTGAACTTAAAAAAAAAAAATTTGAAGAATGAACTCTGTACGTTCATGTAATTACAATTTGACTGATTCTATATTTTGCATAATTTTATGGTGGTTCTGACAGAAAATGCAGTATTTATTATTGCCTCACAGAATAATTCTGAAAGCTTGCTGAACCTCCAATGGGTCAAACACAAAGGAGATGCACGGCAACTTCAAAAGCCATTTTTTTGCAACAGGATCAAGGTTTTGCAAAGGTCCTCCTCCTCCTCCTCCTCCTTCTCCTCTGAAACAATTTTTTTCTAAACAGCACAGGTTTTTTTAGTTCTGTCCTGATGGCAGTAAAATAAGACATAACCTGACAATATGTAGTTGTTTTCCCTTAAAAGCAATCTGAAATGCATGCTGCAGGGCTTCTTTGAAGTGTACGTTGAAAGAAGCCTCCATTTTCTTGACTCTCACACTTAAATAGAATTTTTAATAAGTTAAGAGTAAATATTTCAGATGTCTACTGTAGAACTGAAACATCCTAAAGGGCAGAATTGTCAAGGATACCAGGATTGTTGAACCATTCTTCAGATCTGCCAAATCCAGCTGGATATTCCACACCACCATGTCTGACAATGCTCTGTAGATAGACAGATCCACAATACCCTGAGGCTTGAGAAGGTGCACTGAGGTGGGAACACATGAGTTCTGGTTTTCTCTCTGCTGACTGATATTTATATTTCTGTGCATTTGAAACCCTGTGTTACTGAGCAAGGTATCATGTCCACAAGGTAGTCAAATATGTTTCCTCTATTTTACAAGTTTCTTAACTGAAAAGTTGTATGAAGTCATTTCTAGCTCTGGGACTATACTACAGACCTGAGGTCTAGCAGACTCTTATTGCACTCATCCACTTTGCCTCTCACAATGTATATACCACATCTGTGGACTCGGATATCGTGTCTAGCCACTTAAGACTTCTCTCTCGGATTCAAGAATAGATCCCAGAATTCCTGATCTGTGACATTCTACTATTGTTTAGCAAATTGAGATTTAATCCTGCAGTGGGTTAAAAAACTAATCCCCTTCTAGCTGCTTCATATAGAGAATGGTACTCTTTCAGTTAAAATAACAAAAATCTGGGCTGGGGACCTGAAGGCTCAGGGTTCAAATTTTGAAGATGACCTATGCAGATGGACCTTATGGCTGCATGTGCTGGGAATTTTTTCCAGTTTTTTCTAATTTTTTTAATAAATGGTTTAATAAACAAATTTTAAAAACCATTACAGTCAGTCAATTATGGCACAATGTACTATCGGCTTAAAACATAGGTGTTCCACACTGAATCAGTTTGTCACACACTGCTTGTGTACAGACTGACAGATCAGAGTTATGCTAAAGCGAGAATAATAACAATCGAGGATAATTGCCGGTGGGCTTATAGTACGGTATGATTTGGATTCTTCCACCTTAGTTCCCCCTCATCCCATGCATATGCATTATGATACAGATTTTAATTACATGATAGTTTTTTTCCACAGGAATCCTCCCTCAGTCAGTGAAAGGATAGTTACTAAATATTTCTTCCTAATTCAGTGTGGCCCTAAGCCTTACTTAATGTGCAGCATCCAAACCTGCACTGAATACGAAACCATTTTTCCTCATGGGCTTTTCTATGGTGCTCTTGCCAGAATACCTGAGTGTTCTACACACATTGAATTTATCTCCACAGTTCCTACGTGTGAATGGGTATGGTATTGCCATTTTACACAAGGAGAACCAAAGCACAGAAATATTAAGGCAATAGCTGTCAAGTGCCTCTGAATTGTCTGTACCAAATTGAAACACCAAGAGCCTGTTTTTTTTCCCCCCCAGAGTATTTAATATTTTATATTTAAAGCTCAGATTCTTTGTTAAAAGCTCAGATGCTCAGTCTTTCTGGAAATCTGGTCCTAGGTGTGTCATGCTGGGTACACAGAAAATAAAAAACAGTTTCCCAATTGTGAAATTTTTGGCTTAAGTGGATAAGCCCAGCAGCATCACATAGGAGCTCTGTGGCAAAGGTGTAGATAGAATTTCATCTTCTCGTATGGCGTTCTATTTTCTTAACCATGAGACCATCCATTCTTTCTGTAATCCTCTGCCTCATTCACTACACACCTTCCAACTTCTGCAACAAATGAGGCAGGATCCGACAGATACAGGGCCGGCTCCAGGCATCAGACAAGCAAGCACCTGCTTGAGGTGGCCAATGGCGAGGGGCGGCACGTCCAGGTCTTTGGCGGCGGGTTCCTCACTCCATCTTGGAGTGAAGGACCAGCTGCCGAATTGCCACTGAAGAAGCAGCAGAGCTGCAGATCATGATCATGGCGTGCTTTTTTTTTTGGCTGCTTGGGGCAGCAAAAACCCAGGAGCCAGCCCTGTACAGACAACAGCCTCTTTCACTCCATGACTGTGATTCATTCCCAAGAGCAAATCCATCTGGTGCACTGAATGAGGAGGAGTACTATGGAAAAAATAGTATGTTATCATGAGCTTAAAAATTATATTATAATGCAGTCTTAATTTTTTTTAAAGTGGAGTGGTTTTTTTAATTTAATTTCCTAACCTTTAAAAATAGCAAACTGGAAAAGCAGAAATTCTATCATGTGCCACAACAAAGTTCAGACGTTCAGATCCACCATAGAGACCTCTGCCACGTGATGATAATTGGGATCAGTAATAGGCTGTTATCCTCCATATGGACTTCCCACAAGAGGGAGATGTGACATTAGTAGGTTTCACACTTCTTACTGATAGCAGAGGAACGTGGAGATTATGAACTCGGGAGTTAAATTCCAGGTTCTAGAGGAGAGCATTCTCTAGTAGTCATAGACCCTTCTTTCTCTGTGCTGTCAGCCTATCTGTCCCCCTCTGTTCTTATCTGTTCCACCCTGGCTCCAGTTCTTCTCCTGCCCCCTTTCACCTCCCCACCCCATTGCTCTAGAACACCTCTCCCCACACCTATCCACCTTGACCTTTTCCCACCCAAACAAGCTCAAATGAGAGACTGAATTGTTTGTGTGAGAATATTTTGTGGAGAACAAAGATCAGACAACATTTCACAGAGCCCATAGTGCACACCTTTTTTATCTGAAATCGCTGAGTACTGTCTGATAATACAATAAAGAAATATAAGTTAAGACCAAATTTACCTTGAAGTACAAAATATCAGCAGGCAATATACAACTTTTATTCTTCCCCTAATTTATTGTGTTTTGCAGGTTATCAGAAACATGGCAAAGTCCATGTAGTTAAGCATAACTTTTTTGTTAAAGGTGTTAGCTTTTAAAACAAGATGACTTAAATTATTCTTAAAACTAGTCTGTCTTCAAGAAGTTTTTAACATACACAAGAGCTTTCCTTTAACCCTGGCTGTTTTTTCATGCTCTGTTCTTGCAAGTGCTCAATGTATTGTTTTCCCCCCTGCCCCGAGTTCTGTAAAGGGAAGAAAAATCCTCTCTCATTATTAGTCTTTCCCCAAAACCGAATGTTAACCCCTAATTAACTCATACCCACACAGAAAATACTTTTTCTGTAATGATGAATCTCAGTTAATTTGAATCCAAGGGTCAAATTTCAATTATTGCTAGGAGATAGTATATTTTCACAGTGCTGCTGCAGAGTGAAGTCTGTGTGTGTGTGTTTTTTTTGTTTTATAAAAGCAACTTCATGCTGGAGATGGGCTGAAAAATGTAAAGTTTGGATCTGGGATTTGCTCCCCATAGAAAAACTGCCCCTAAATTTGATTCCCCCGTGACTGTTTACTTTTCATTATTATATTTTGCTGGGCTGGAGAGGGGATAATATGCACGTGTCGTCCTGGCCATCCCGCTCCTGCCCCATCTCCAGAGGGCATGGGGAGAATTTGAATCAATTTAAACCTGAAAAAAAAATGTATGCATGTTGCTTAGGTGCCTACATTTGTGAATGCAGATTAGGTAACTATATACCCAAGTGCCCACTTCTCATAGTCACCTGCCTGTTTGTATGCTTAAATGTAGGTTTTGAGAATGCAGAACTTGTATGTGCTGATATTTATATCTGTTTGAGAAGATATTTATATCTTTGAGAAGTTACATAACATAGTTTCTAAATTCTCAGTCTTTTTTGTAATTTTGAATAACGGGGGAAAAAAGCAGCGTATCGCCTTGTACAAACTAGGATAGGATAGTATCAGAGGTGTAGCTGTGCTAGTCTGGATCTGTAAAAGCAGCAGAGAATCCTGTGGCACCTTATAGACTAACAGACGTTTTGGAGCGTGAGCTTTCGTGGGTGAATACCCACTTCGTCAGATGCAGGGTGTCTGACGAAGTGGGTATTCACCCACGAAAGCTCATGCTCCAAAATGTCTGTTAGTCTATAAGGTGCCACAGGTTTCTCTGCTGCTAGGATAGGATAAGCCAGTTTGGAGGTGGATTTGCTTATACTTTTAGCTGTTTCTGAATTATTACTAGAGCTTGTTGGAAATTTTCCACCAAAACATTTTTCTGTCAGAAGATGCCAATTAACTTAAAGCTTAACATTTAATCAAAAATCTATTTTGAGTAATTTTTGTTTTTAAAAAAACTCAGACTGGAGTATTAATGGAACATTAATGGAGTCAAAAATGGAACATTTCAGCTCTTTTTGGAACAATGTTTTTGATTTTCTGTTTTGAAAAATGTTATAAAATGAAAAATCAAAATTGGAACAAAATATTTCAATTTCCTCACAAATTTAAAATTTTTGTTTTCAGAAATTTCAATTTTTTTGGCTCTTATTCTGTTGTGGAATGAAAAATTTTGAAATAGTAAAGTTTCCTGCAAAATGAAAGTTCTGGTTCTGACCAACTCTAATAATTACCTTGTAATATTCAAGGTAAAATATATTCAAGGAAAAATTCTCCACTTCTTTTTACAAGCTGACAACGTACATACGTACTGACACAAATTCTTAAGCAATGGAACTCTGGATAGCAAATATGTAAACAGTGTAAGACTTTTCCCATGCTGTCTCCAGCAAATTGCGCTGCGCTAGACATGAATGAATTACTGTCAAATAACCTGATCAGTGCTAAAACAAAGATGGAGCACAGAGTTCAACAGCCAGTTTTGTGTGTGTATGTTGGCATCTACTAGTAAATATGCCAGTGTAAATGTAATGAGCCATATGCTGTGCTGTGATTTAAGCTATGCAGTTAAACTACTGTTCATTTTTTCAGTTGAATAGCTAATGTGTATCATGCTGACTATTTATTTAGGCAAAATATCCTTTTTAAAATTCAAATTATGCATAAAGGGATTATTTATAAAACAGTATTTCTGATACACTGAATAATATACACTGAGTAAGAAATTACTGATGGAACTGTGCTAATTTCTCTTAGTGCCCAGTTTAGCATCCTCTTAACGGGGTTATTTAGAATGTAATCACTAGCCATACTGGTACATGAAATAACCTTAATTTGGTAATAAAGATAAATATCAGCCTAATTTTGGCCATATATCGTTCTCAGATCTGATGGAGAAGGGCATATTATATACAACCTTCAGGACTGAGATGGCAGATAGTCATATTACCTTAAGAATCAGGGGGTAGTCGTGTTAGTATGTATCTCCAAAAACAACAAGGAGTCTGGTGGTACCATCATCTCGGGCCTTGGCACTCTCTCACTGAAGGACTGTCTGGATATGTGGACTCTCTACTCAGACCCTATGCCACCAGCACTCCCAGCTATCTCCGTGACACCACTGATTTCCTGAGGAAACTACAACGCATTGGTCACCTCCCAGAAAACACCATCCTAGCCACCATGGATGTAGAGGCTCTCTACACAAACATCCCACACACAGATGGAATACAAGCTGTCAGGAACAGTATCCCTGATGATGCCACAGCACAACTGGCTGCTGAGCTCTGTGCCTTTATACTCACACACAACTATTTCAAGTTTGATGACAATATATACCTCCAGATCAGTGGCACTGCTATGGGCACCCGCATGGCCCCACAATACGCCAATATTTTTATGGCTGACCTGGAACAACGCTTCCTCAGCTCTCGTCCACTCACGCCCCTTCTCTACCTACGCTACATTGATGACATCTTCATCATCTGGACCCATGGGAAGGAGACTCTAGAAAAATTCCACCACGATTTCAACAACTTCCACCCCACCATCAACCTCAGCCTGGACCAATCTACACGGGAGGTCCACTTTCTAGACACCACGGTGCAAATAAGTGATGGTCACATTAACATCACCCTATATCGAAAACCTACCGACCGCTATGCCTACCTTCATGCCTCCAGCTTCCATCCCGGGCACATCACACGATCCATTGTCTACAGCCAAGCACTGAGGTACAACCGCATCTGCTCTAACCCCTCAGACAGAGACCAACACCTACAAAATCTCCACCAAGCATTCTCAAAACTACAATACCCGCACGAGGAAATTAGGAAACAGATCAACAGAGCCAGACGTGTACCCAGAAGCCTCCTACTGCAAGACAAACCCAAGAAAGAAACCAACAGGACTCCACTGGCCATCACATACAGCCCCCAGCTAAAACCCCTCCAACGCATCATCAGGGATCTACAACCCATCCTGGACAATGATCCCACACTTTCACAGGTCTTGGGTGGCAGGCCAATCCTTGCCCACAGACAACCTGCCAACCTGAAACGTATTCTCACCAGCAACTGCACACCGTACCATAGTAACTCTAGCTCAGGAACCAATCCATGCAACAAACCTCGATGCCAACTCTGCCCACATATCTACACCAGCGACACCATCACAGGACCTAACCAGATCAGCCAAACCATCATTGGTTCATTCACCTGCACACCCACCAATGTAATATACGCCATCATATGCCAGCAATGCCCCTCTGCTATGTACATCGGCCAAACTGGACAGTCACTACGGAAAAGGATAAATGGACACAAATCAGATATCAGGAATGGCAATATACAAAAACCTGTAGGAGAGCACTTCAACCTCCCTGGCCACACTATAGCAGACCTTAAGGTGGCCATCCTGCAGCAAAAAAACTTCAGGACCAGACTTCAAAGAGAAACTGCTGAGCTTCAGTTCATTTGCAAATTTGACACCATCAGCTCTGGACTAAACAAAGACTGTGAATGGCTTGCCAATTACAGAACCAGTTTCTCCTCCCTTGGTTTTCACACCTCTACTGCTAGAACAGGGCCTCATCCTCCCTGATTGAACTAACCTCGTTATCTCTAGCTTGCTTGCTAGCATATATATACCTACTCCTGGAAATGTCCACTACCTGCGTCTGACGAAGTGGGTATTCACCCACGAAAGCTCACGCTCCAAAACGTCTGTTAGTCTATAAGGTGCCACAGGATTCTCTGCTGGTGGTACCTTGAAGACTAACAGATTTATTTGGGCATAAGCTTTCATGGGTGTGTGTGTTTTGTTTTTTGTTTGTTTTTTTTTAAAAACACGAAAGCATATGCCCAAATACATTTGTTAATCTTTAAAGTGCCACCGGACTCCTTGTTGCTTATATTATCTTAGGTATCTGAAGGACATGTGATAGATGAAGATGTATGCATCCCAGGATGCAAGCTATTTGAAGCAAAGTATTCTGAAAGACAATCTACAGGTATGCGTGAATGATACTATCTGATAAGGCCTTGTTATCACTTCTAGTTAATTCATGGAGCAGTAAGTGTAAGTACATAGACATTTTTGTCCGAATGCTGATATCTAGGCAGCACTTACCTTTAAGTTTTTTTTGTTTGCTCCTAAATGTTTCCTGCATGCATGCAGAAATTAGGGGCTTTAATGATTTGAGGTCTTCATTTCTGGTCCTTTTTAGAGCAAGATCAACATGAGGTAAGGAGCTTTCCTGTTCATTGAGAAGAGCACTTAAGCTATGTCTGCACTAGTAGTTAGGTGTGTGACTCCCATCTGAGATCGCATGCTAAAAATAGTAGTGTAACCGGGATAACGCTGGCAGCAGCAGCATGGACTAAACATGCCAAGCATGTACCCACAAGTTTCAGACTGGTTTGTACTGACCAGGCTAATCCCATGCCACCACTGCCATGCTATCCCAGCTACACTATTTTCAGTGTGCTAGCTCAGATGAGAGTCTGTGCAAGATGGGAATCGCACCCCTAGCTCATAGTGTGGACGCAGCCTAAATGTGGGATATTCATTCCTCTTCCCCAGGGGTAGCTCTAGGCATTTTGTCACCTCAAGCATGGCAGGCAGGCTATCTTCGGCAGCTTGCCTGTGGGAGGTCCCCGGTCCTGCGAATTCGGCAGCAGCCTGCGGGAGGTCCCCCGAAGCTGCGTGACCAGCAGACCCTCCTCAGGCATGCTGCCAAAGGCAGCCTGCCCACCGCCCTTGCGGCGACTGGCAGAGCGCCTGCCTCGCCGCCCCAAGCACGCACTTGGTGTGCTGATGCCTGGAGCTGCCCCTGCTCTTTTCTCCAGGGAGGAGGAGCAGCACCATCTGTGGGCAAAAGGACCAGCTGGGCGTGGAATGTAACACCCACTGTGGGAGAAGGAGAGGAGCTGAGTGAGACTGCCAATCAAAGAGGTTCTGATGATTTGTGCTCCTTCTCCTCTACACATGCCTGGGGTGCGTGGGTGGGCTGGTTTGTTGTACTGAGGAGATTTATCTCAAAGCATAACTTTTATGCCTTAGGAATATGGGTTTATAATGGCAGTGTTGAGGAAGCCTCAAGTGCAGCACAGCACAGGGTGGAGGGGAGAGAGCTCAGTGGTTTGAGCATTGGCCTGCTAAACCCAGGGTTGTGAGTTCAAGCCACTTAGGGACCTGAGGCAAAAATCATACATGCTCCTGCTAGTGAAGGCAGCAGGCTGGACTCAATGACCTTTCAAGGTTCCTTCCAGTTCTAGGAGATGGTATACCTCCAGTTATTAATAATAATAATAATAATGGAATTAGTTGTAATAAGCAAACCACACTTTCTTAATGAGGACATACAACATGTGTTAGACAACTGAATTTCATAAGGATTACTTACATAGACACATGCAGATGGAATTACATGAGCTAGTAAAGCAGTGTTGGTGCTCACGTATGGTATGTTTCAAAATTTCTACAGGGTTCTGCTTTTCAATGTCATGACCTTGACAGAGGATTAACAATGATCTGCAAACTTATATTCACATTTGATCTGATTATTCCTCCAAAGGGAATTTTCTATTTATTATTGCCCAATTACTCAGTGCTGTTGATGGTTACATTATGCCATAACAGCAGGATACTGTATACCACTGCTGTTCTGAAGGAGGATTTTTTAAACTTTATTTATATATAATATAACCACATAATGAAACAAACATTTATAAATACATGTGCAAGATGAAAATACCATATAAACAACAAAATTCAGTGTTCATTATTTATAAAATTTGAAAAAACAAAACAACCAATCAGAAAACCTGAACCTGTAGACATCATGCAGGGTATCAAATATTAAAGTGATTAAATAGACAAATAAGTGAGAAGTTAACTCATGACTATTGAGGACTACTATATACTAAACCTCAAAAGTATGAAATAGTCTCATGTGAATGAGGATATTTGAGATGCTTTATACGGCTACTAAATGACATTGGTTAAAAAGGGTCTAGCAATAAAATAAGAGTGGAGGCAGCATCCTATATTAGCAAAATCTATTTTGCATAATTTGGCACAATTTAATGCAATTGTAGTCTCTGCTTACGTGATATTGAGGCAGACTGGAGAGCAACCTGCAATTGCACATTCTCCTTAAGATCCACTGGATTAAAAAAAAGGATGAAAATTTAGAAATGGGAAACTGTCCATCCCTGACATACCTTCACTTTTAAAATTTACCTTAATCCAATTTTCCTTGTGTGGGTTATTTTTTTCCACCATAACCCTAGCAGCATATCTGAGTGGCCCTCTGGAACACATTTGTACTATCTGCTTCAATAATCTTCCCTGAAAATTGATTCAGATTTTCATTTCACTTTGCACTAAATGGTTCTACAATTCTCCCGCATCATTCTGCAGCTGTTTGGGTCAACTATTTTTATCATATACTCAATAAGCTTCCAAACAGATTGTGCCAAAAGTTTGGTGCTGAGGCCTCTTCCTTTTTATAGCCCAATTCTTGCTCTTCCTTGCTTTGGAGTGAGTTTCAGGAGCTGTTTCTGCTGCTTCATGTCTGAAAGAAATGAGAAGATTTACACACTGTCAGCCACAAGACTGCTAAACCGAGGAAGTGGGAAGAGAGTTTTCATTATTTGCCATGTCTTCATGTTCCAAGTGAGTGTCAAGGAAAGATTCTGACATCTGTGTTTTGTAAAGAACTTCCCTGTATTGTAGGACCAAGCAGCTTAAAATTAAGCTTTTCGTTTAGCCTATTAACTCATGGAAAATCTCCATTATTGCTGAAGAAAAGAGAGTGACTACTAAATCCAGCAATGGTTGCTGTATGAAGGGAGACAGAGCACCTGGACTGCTGGTGTGATGGATGAGTTTTCTCCTGTTTACTATGGCAGAGGAAACATGTCTGCTGTGAGGCCCAGCCACTTGATAGTGGAATCTAATTAGTGAGTGGATGGCTTAACTTGTTCTGCAATTCCCACTGTGAAATGGAGCCTCCTACCCTCTGTGTTCCAAACCTAGGACCTACACTGAGTCACCCTTGTTTAGATCTTTGTGTTCTCCTTGAATGCTATGCTGCCCGAGTAGTATAATTTGAAAGAGAGATGCTGGAAAGCCCTAGGTGCCACCATATTTGAAATTTCTTTGAATTATTTAGTACTCCTGATTTCTTCATCTTTACAGTGGATAGAATTTATTTCTATCCAATTTAGCAGTCCCAGTCATAACTTTGAGTTGTCTATTCCATGACTCAGATTTTTGTCCATCCCAATGAGAATAAAATGTAACACTTCTTTGTACCTTTAGATTTTTGAGATCTGGCATTATCTTGTACCTAGAACCACTCCCTAGCAATTATATTCTTTCTGTGACATGACAACTGGTTCTGAACACAGTATTCCAAATCTGAATACCAGTGAGACTAGTATCATCTCTTCCTTTCATGGAAGTTGTCCTTATTTTAGAATTATAGGATAGGGCATTTCATTTTTTCATAGTAATAGAATGTAATGCATTTTATATATGTTAAATTGTACATGTCTTTATAATGAATGCAGCCAGGGACATCTAGTGGCTTAAAGGGAAAAATATAGCTAATTTTATACATATTCTGAAGATGAAAGGAGTATAGTTTATAAAGCCTTAATAGTCAGAACTACATTTTTATTCTTCAGGCACCTCTCTAATCTCAAATATTGGTTCTGTGGATAATCCAAAAGATTATGTTGATCCTGACTATAATTGTGTCCTGATCTTTTATGCTGGAAATGTGGAATAATTTGAAATGCCCAAGGAAGAACCTGAAATTATCAAAAGCATCTCTTATCAGGCCCCTGGTTAAATAGCATACAAAGTCTGAACTCAGACCTTCGCTCCCACTGCTAGACATAAGAACATATGACTTGTTTATAGTGGATCACACAAGTGGTTCATCTAGCCTGGTTTCCTATCTCTGACAAGTGAAAAAATAGATGCTTCAGAGGATGGCATAAAAGTCCTGTAAGGTGTATGGGTAATTGAAATTTTCCCTTCTAATATACATTACTTTGCATTTGTTGACATTGAATTCCATTTGTCATTGTGTTACCCGTTAGCTTAGCTTGTTTAGGTTTCCTTGAAGTTCCTCATTCTTCTCTGGTCTTGCCTAACCTAAATAATGTTGTCGTCTTCAAATTTTGCTAACTTACTACTCACCTTCATTTGAAATCATTAATGAATACATTAACATGGGACCTCATACAGAACACTTAAGGTACCCTGCTGCTAACTTTTTGCCATGTGAGGATTGATGTTTTAATTTTACTCTTAGCTTTGTGTCTCCTGACAAAACTTTGCCTCTAACCCCATGACTACTTTGCTTTTCTCGTAGCCTCTTCTGCAGGCTTGTGTCATAAACAGATAGCTAAGGGTTAATGTTTCTGTTACCTGTAAAGGGTTAACGAAGGGAACCAAACACCTGACCAGAGGACCAATCAGGAAACAAGATTTTAAATAACTCAGGGAGGAATGTTGGGTTGTGTGTCCCTTTGTGTGTCTTTTGTCGTCTCTCGGCTATGAGAGGATCTTTATTTCTAATCTTCTGTTCCCAGTTGTAAGTACAGATATAGACAATATAGGTTTTATATTGTTTTGTATTTACATGTGTGTAGTTGCGGATATTTAAATTGTATTTCTTTTTGAATAAGGCTGTTTATTCATATTCTTTTAAGCAATTGACCTGTATATTATCTTGATACAGAGAGCATTTTTGTCTTTTCTTCTTTTATATAAAGCTTTCTTTTAAAACCTGTTGGAATTTTTTCTAAGTGAGGCTCTAGGGATAGAAATCCTGTGCCAGGATTACGGTCTCTCTCAGGAAAGACTGGGAGGCAATTTACCTTCCTCTCTGTTTTGTAATTCAAGGAGTTTAAGTACAGTAATCTTCCAGGATAACCACGGAGGGGAAGCCTGGAGGAAGTAAAGAGAAGACAAGGGAAGGGGGTTAGTTCCTTGTGGTAAGACTCAGGGCATCTGAGTCTTGGGGTCCCCCACCGGAAGGTTTAGGGGAGACTAGAGTGAGCCAAACACTGGAAATTTTTGGCTGGTGGCAGCGCTATAAGATCCAAGCTGGTAATTAAGCTTGGAGGTTTCATGCTAGCTTCTCATTTCATGAACGCTAAGGTTCAAATCTGAGTAGGAAGTTACGACACTTGTCAAGGGCCTTTTGGAAGTCTAAATACATTGTCATTTGCTTCTCCTTTATCCACTACTTTATTGACATGTTGGAGAGAGACCAGATTACATGGTCCGCATTTTTCATGGCCATGAATTTGTTAGGGCCCTAATCATGATCTTCTGAAGGTTTTGTTGTTGTGTTTAATGTATTGTTATATTTAATTACTGATGTATTGATGGTGGGGAGAGAGAGCTCAGTGGTTTGAGCATTGCCCTGCTAAACCCAAGCTAAGAGTTCAGTCCTTGAGGGGGCCTCTTAGGGATCTGGGGCAAAATCAGTACTTGGTCCTGCTATTAAAGGCAGGGGGCTGCACTCAATGACCTTTCAAGGTCCCTTCCAGTTCTAGGAGATAAGTATTGCGCACTTGCGCGCTCTCTCTCTCTCTCTCCATATGGAGCTATACCTATTCTTTTACTGATTTTTCCCAATACAAATGTAAGGCTTACAGGTCTATAATTCTACAGATCACCCATAGGGTCTCAGGCTTTCTCTCCTGAAGCAGAGAAGCACCACTAACCCCACCTTGCTCTAGGCTGGCTCTTTGTAGACTGACTTTTGAGGAACCAGATGGTCTGCTTTCTGAGAGCCCTCTAAACTGGAAGCAGGAATGGAAAACCTTTCAGAATTTAATGAGGATCTGTCATTTTAACAGTTTTCAGTACACCACAATTAGTAGCTCAACCACTTCATACCTGAACTCTGTCAGGATTCTTTGTATTCATCTGGGTCTGGTGACCTATTAATTTGAAATGTCAGTTTACACCAGCATCACTAATTCTGTCCCCTCATTCTCTGAGAGTACCTTGTTACCAGGAATATCAAGGTCCAGGATAGGAATAGCCCAATATTCTTTTTTGTGAAGGCTAATGCAAAGAAATAATCATTTAGTTTATCAGCAATGTCTTTATCTTTCTGAATTATTCTCTTTAATTGATGGGGGTTCAGTGGACCCACCAATATTTGCACAGGCTTCCTGTTTCTGATGGACTTAAAGAACCTTTTTGTTTTTTGTACACTGTTAGCTATTTGCTCTTTGAACTCATTTTGGTGCTTCTAATTTCTATCTTAATGCCGACTGTATCTGCTTTAGCCCTGTACTTCTGAGCTTAATTACTCTTTAAAATCTTTCGGATATTGACAGACTTTTCATAAGGAAGCTTTGTCATACAAATCCACAGGGATAGTCCAGACCTAAGGCTTACTTCTATAACCAAATTGATTTGTGCTATGTCTTGTATGCTTTATTACTTATTGTTTTTTATTATATTGTGGTAGTGGCTAAACGGTGCTTTTCCAACACAAAGCAAAATATCATTGCTGCCCCAGAAAGCATACAGTATAAAAAGATGGTGCCATACAGAAAATTATTATTTCTGAACAGTTTCTGGACTACATTTGGCTACACTTTGGCTTCTCCAACCTTTTTCCTGTTTCTTCTGCCATCTGCACCCCCTGGGAAAAATCTGTCTTCTGGCTTTGCAATTATCTCTGTACATTCTGTTCACTGGAAAAACTCTGCCTTCTGAAAAGCCCACTGAACACTTAAAATAGACCTTGGGGTGAAAATAAACAGTATTCATAGATTTTATTTTTTTTTGAAGACTAGAACGGACCATTATGATCACCTAGTCTGACCTCCAGCACAACTGTCAGTAGAATTTCACTTTTATTCCTGTATCAAATCCTTAACATCTGGTTCAAGTGATGGAGAACATATTATGTCCATTGGTAAATTAGTCTAGTGGTTAATTATCCTAACTAAAAACTTTTATGCTTTATTCCTAGTGTGAATTTATTTTGCTTTTGTTTCCAGCCATTGGATCTCAGATCTTTGCTAAATTAGGGTACGTCTACACTGCACGATTATTTCGAATTAGCTTAAACCGATATTACAAAACAGATCTAATAAAATCGGTTTAGCGCATCCACAGTGGGATCACGAAATCGATTGTTTGCGTCCATGGTCCAAAGCTACCATCGATTTCAGGAGCGGTGCACTGTGGGTAGCTGTTCCTCAGCTATCCCATAGTTCCCACTTCCGTGTTGAGAGCACAGTGCCTGATGGGGCATAAAACATTGCCCCGGGTGGTGCTGGGTACAGCCTCACCCCTCCCTTTGTGAAGGCAGCAGACAACCCTTTGGCGCCTTTTTCGCGGAGTGCATTGAGCAAACGCCATAGCACAGCAATCTTGCCCTTTTTTTTTTCACGTGGTGGTGGGGGGAAATAAACTGAGGAGCTGTTCCCTGAACCACGCCAGACACTGTGTTTGAACCTACAGACATTGGGAGCTCAGCCAAGAATGCAAATAATTTTCAGAGACTGCTGTGGACTGTGGGATAGCTGGAGTCCTCAGTACCCCCTCCCTCCCTTCATGAGCGTCCATTTGAGTCTCTGGCTTCCCGTTACGCTTGTCACGCAGCGCTGTGTATCCTGGAGTTTTTTATTCAAACGCTTTGGCATTTCGTGTTCTGTAACGGAGCTGGATACAACAGATTTGTCTCCCCATACAGCGATCAGACCTAGTATCTCCCGTACGGTCTATGCTGGAGCTCTTTTTCGATTTCAAACTGCATCGCCAGCCGTGCTGATCAGAGCTCCACGCTGGGCAAGCAGGAAATGTAATTCAAAAGTTCGCGGGGCTTTTCCTGTTTACCTGCCCGCTGCATCCGAGTTCAGATTGCTGTCCAGAGCGGTCAGTGCTGCACTCTGGGATGCCGCCCGGAGGCCAATAACGTCGATTTCCGTCCACATGAACCCTAATCCGAGTTATCACTATCGAATTTAGCGCTACTCCTCTCGTTTGGGAGGAGTTCCGAAATCGATTTAAGGAGCCGTTTAACTCGATATTAATGACGACGTCGTGTGAACGGGTACAGCGTTAAATCGGTATATTGGCCATTAAACCGATTTAAAGTCGCAGTGTAGACCTGGCCTTAAAGAGCCCTTCTACTGTCAGAATGTTTCTCCTCTGTATCTATATACTGTGATTATCAAGTCACCTCTTGACCTTTGCATTAAAACATGCTGTTGACAGTGGAGTTTAAACCATATTTTTTCCTATTATTATAGCAATGTAGTGGTGTTTAAGATGCTGGTGATACTGTGGAACTAAAAACAGCAAACGCCAAAGCATGGATTTATTTGTAATATTTCATTCTGGCACAGGTGGTGCAACAGATGTCTCTTGCCAGCAAACTTCTACAGTCATAACTCCACTTTGAAGTTTTGTACAAATGTATATAAATCAGCAAATAGCTTTGTAATTTATTTGGAGCAACTTGTATTGGGAGATGCACTGATCTGTACAGTAAAGATGGAAGTTACTTTTTCTTTGTAAATCTAATTTTGCCATTTCTTTGCACCTCACACCTTAATTTGTCAAAAATTCAGTCAATCTGTCTGAAATTTCACTTGATTGGTTCAGTGCCATGGCAGAATTTTTCAGGGAAGTTTCAAGGCAAGTCAGACAAAGTATTTGTGAGAGATGTGACTAGATGGAAAAATGGTGGCTTTTTGTCCAGTGTTCAAGTATAAAAAGAGAGATAAGACAACACAACATTCAAGTTTCATTCCTCCTTCTGTATATGCTGTGTTCTCTCAGCAAGCACTTCTGTAAATTCCTATACATAATCATACAGTAGTGCCCCCTATTGGATAGCAGTTTCTCATAACACTTTCACTTTTGGGAAAGTTTCCTTAATAGTCTATTTTTTCTTAGTAAATCTCCAGATTAGATTAGTCTACAAATACCAAGTATATTTTAATCTGATGCTCCATGAGACTACTGAAATGCTTAAAGTTAAGCACTTGCATAAGTCTTTTCAGGATCAGGACCTTAACTGACTAATCCTCATTAGCTAATGTAATTTTTTTTGTTGCAGTACCTCTTAGTAGCCCCTCAGTCATAAACCAAGACTCCTTTTTTCTAGGCACTGTGTAAACATAAAACAAAAAGCCAATCCATGCCCTTGAAGTATTTACAGTCTGAGGATGTGTCAACACTGCATTCGGAGATGTGACTGCAGCACATGTAGACACACTCAAGCTAGCTTAGATCTAGCTAGCTCAAATAACTGTAGCAATGGACTTGTAAAGGCCATACTCCCCTGTGTTCACTGCTATTTTTATTTGAGATAGCTAGATCAAAGCTTGCTCAGGAATGCCTACATGTGCTGCAGTCACAACTCTGATTGGTGTGTAGACATACTGTAAATATAAGATAAGAGACGAGGTGGATGCAGACGGGAGTGCAAAGAAACAATTAGACAATATTAGTCAGCCTAATGTGTGGAAATCACTGCCTATGTGCTGCAGAACTGTTATGTTTTTGGTAGTATCATAGTGGAGGAGAATCTTAAAAGGAGGAATTGGAAAGAAGATGATCAGATGATTTCGTGGTTGTTTATGGGATACTCTTATCTGTGAGGGACAGCATGGAAGAAAGCATTATGGGGCTTATTTAACAAGCAAGTGTTTATGCTAGCATCAGCACACTGATGATGGAAGTAGACATTGCAATAGTGAATGAGAGATAATAGGCCATGAAGAGAAGGAGTTTGTATTTGAGGTGATGGAGAAAGAGGAGCAAATATAATATAATATACAGAGAGGGGTGGTATAGTCAAAGCAGTGAACTAGAAAAATGACCTTTGCAGCAATGTTCTGAATATAAACATCTTAACCACTCTGCAAAGATATCCAGATCCATAGGATTTTTTTTAAAAAAAAAATTTAAAATGTTTTTAGGCCCATGGTGTCGCTAGAGGCCCAGTGCCACCATATTAATTACTTAAGATGAAGAAAATATGGTCCAGTTCATGTTAGCATTAATATAGATATTTTTTCTTCTAATCCAATTGCTATTTTAAGTTTACATTGCATTTTTAGAAATGTAAAATCCGGATATGAAAAATTCATACAAAGTCAGACATTTTTTAAAAATAAGGAAATTCAAAGCCAAACAAACTTTCAGAGATAGTTAAGATTAAAATAAGGTATATAACTTTTGAGTTGGGGGAGGAAAAACTTGTAGTTTTTAACTGCAAATATTCCAGTGCCAGTTAACATTGCCTAAAAAAATCATTAATTCTATAAACTTAAACTTCTCAGATGCTCTATTCTGGCACTACAGAGTAGGTGTAAATCCCACTTGAAGTCCATGTGAATTACTCATATCCTTCAGAACTCAGGAATTTATTAGAAAATCAGGGTATAGATATGTATAAGCTAACACACATAAGTTGAATAGAGTGACTGGATACTCTGACTCCCTTCTCCCTATAAAATAGGGAAAAAGAAATAGAGAGTACAGCTGTTGCTGTCTTTTTTTCTAAAATTTGACATTCCGAGAAAGGCATTATAGTACTGGGAAAAACAATTTACTGACACTTAGGCCCTTTGCCAAAGTAGTATTTCTGGGAATTACATGACTAACAGAAGGTCTGCAGAGACCCGGTTATTTCAGAGGTTTCAATTCCATAGAGCAGTATCATAGAGATGTGGGGAACTGATATTAAAAAAAATTTCTCAAATATATTGATGCAGTAATGATATACTGTAAAATTAACTAACCTCATTCAAAAGACTTCAGGGTTACACTCTGATCTTCTTCCCAGACATTAGCCACTGTCAGGGGCGGCTCTAGACATTTTGCCGCCCCAAGCATGGTGGCATGCCACAGGGGGCACTCTGCCAGTCACCGGTCCCGTGGCTTCGGTGGACCCTCTGCAGGCAACCCCCCCCTTGCCTATAATGGGTGGCTTTTACACTGCAGTCTGCCCCAGTGAGCGGGGGCTAGATGGTGACTGGCAGTAGCCCACGACTGAGGCAAGGTGGGGGTAAAGGGTTGGGGTTCCCCTGGGTAGGGAGACCCTGAGACTGTGACAGTATTGCCAGGGGGCAGCACCCCAAAGACAAGGGGCACCGAGTCCTGGGAGGGACATGGGGACCAGCGGCAGCGGGACACCGGCCTGCAGAAGGTGCTCTGGAGGCTAGAAATGCGAATTTCCTGAGACAGCAGGAGGCGCCACAGCAGTGAGTCTCGCATCGTGACACATGCACAAATGACCACCTGGATGTATATGCGGTAGCCGAAGTGTAATGTAAATGAGATGTGCAACCTAATGAGCATCTTGTGCACCTAATTTGTTTATAAATCAGACACAATGGATTGTTTTTCCTTCCAGATTGAGTTTAGAAAACTGTATAGGCACCTGCAAGTATAAATAATTAAAATAAAGTTGTCAATTACAATTAAAGGAGCCTTGCAGTGCAGATATTTTGTCATGTACCTGAATATATGGAATATGCTGATGGGCACGTTCACACAATTGTCTCTAAAACCAGATATTACTTCTCTGTTTTTAACATGAGTCTATGAATACAAGGTAAATCAGGAAGCTGTAGAATTTTTAATCTACATCAGCAGTTCCTTGTTAGACAACCGCAACACACTAACTCATTGTCACTACACATTCTCACTGAAAGCATGCTACTCCTGAGATAAATATACTTAGGTGATCTTGAGATTTTGCCGTATATACTCTTAAACTGCTTCAGGGAGACTAAGGTGGTTTGTTCCTCAACAGAGAAGGTTGAGTCTTGCCTCTTGTCATTTAAACATATAAATAAACATTGCTTCAGCCATGGCATTTTGCAAAAAATGACCATAGTCCAATATATGGCATTGGTGGCTAGGCAATTGATTGTTAATGTTCTGATCTTCACCTTGCTGCCTGATCGCATTTAAGGGCCTATGGCATAAAGATTTATAGTGATAATATTTTATCAGAATACTTTTACAGTCCACCAGCAAGAGTCTATTGAGTCTGTAGAAATTTATGTATACTTTGAGGTTATTTTTCAAGCCAAGACTGTATAGAAGCTTATAAATCATATCTATTGCTCTTCTTACCCTAGCTATTCAGCATAGAGAGCCTGATATAATTTGGTATAGTTCTGTTGAGTTTTGTGGAGTCACGCCAATTTACATCAGCTGAGAATATGCTGTGGGTGGGTTGGTGTGTGTAATATAATATACAGAGTGAAGGATCTTGAGCTAACAGCAGCTTTGGATTTTGCATGTCTGTTTGATGCTTATCTGATCATTTTGGATTCCATCCTTTTCTCAGCATGGCCTTTCCTTCTGTTTTTTTTCTTCTTGAGGGAGGCTTGGTGGCTTGCTACTCTCTTCTAGTGACTCTCTTAAAATCACAGGGCTAAATTCACATAAGATCTTTGCTACATTTTAGCAGTTTACTACGTCGTGGAGGCCCTTGGCATGAGAAAGTCCATGTTAGAAAGTTAGAGCAGTCACTGCTTCCCCTTTGCTGAAGCTTTGAAACAGTCCATCACTGCCCACAGAGTGGGTGGTGGTGATGGAGGATGGGCCTTCCACACAGATGCATTGATTAAGTGAATCCCCTCAGTATCCCTCACTAACAGAGCTTCCTATGGAGCTCTGTGGTTGAGCTCACCAATCAGAAACCCACAATGAAGGTAGCCTCAATAATACCACCTAACATCCCTAAAAGAGAAACCTATGCCCATCAAACTTTCTGCTTTGAGAAGAGAGACCACTCCCCAGTTTGCTATGCCCACTTGAATGACACTTCCAGTGTTTTTCCCTTTTGTATAAGAACCAGAATCTAGCCTTCGCTGCTTCTCTGGCAGAGAGCAAGCTGGACCTGCCTGATCTTTCTGGATGCTGTAGCTCCAAACAACTAATAGAAACCTGAGGATATAACCTTCTCCCTAGCGGCGGGGGCAGTCCCTGTGCACTTAGGGCAGCAGGCGTGTTTCTGCAGCGGTGGCAATTCGGCGGCAGCTTCTATGTTTAGCTGCCCCAGACAGCTAAACATAGAAGCTGTTGCCGAATTGCCGCTGCCGTGGAAACGTGCCTGCTGCCCTAAGGGTGCATGGACTGCCCCCGGCAATTCAGTGCACCGCTTGGGGCGCCGAAAACTGTAGAGCCGGCCCTGTTTATAGTAGGTTTGTCTAGGCTATATTTCTCTAGTTTTATGAGAAGGTCGTGTGAGATGGTATCAAACGCCTTACTAATGTTGAGATGTATCACATCTACTAAAAAAATGAGGAGTCCTTGTGGCACCTTAGAGACTAACAAATGTATTTGGGCATAAGCTTTCATGGGCTATAACCTACTTCATCAGATGCATGGAGTGAAAAGGTCTCCATGTTTTGGACTTATCTGTGAGTTTGTCTCCTGCTCTCATCGAACCTTGTTTAAAACCCACCTCACGAGGTTAGCCAGTCTGTATCAAAATACAGTCTTCCCCTTCCTTGATAGGTGGACCCCATCTCTCCTCAGCAGTCCTTCTTGGAACAACATCCCGTTGATAAAGATGCCAAAGCTGTCCTGATGACACAATCACCTCAGCCATGCATGCTCCTCCAAGATGTCTGCCTGTGCCCAGGCCCCTACCCTTGACTGGAAGGATTGATGAGAACACCACCTGTGCCCCCAACTCCATCACCCTCACTCTAAGAGCACTATAGATCTGGTCAGGGTCATACCTCGCAGTATCATTATTAATACATCAATATACATTTCCCACTCAGAAATGACCTACTCTTACAATATTATAGAGGTCTGAATTGGAGGGGAGTGGCTCTGTAACAGCAAGATCTGTTCTAACACAGGTAGTATGACATGTTTCAGAGTAGCAGCTGTGTTAGTCAGTATCCGCGAAAAGAACAGGAGTACTTGTGGCACCTTAAAGACTAACACATGTATTTGACCATAAGCTTATGCTCACAAAAGCTTATGCTCAAATGTGTTAGTTTCTAAGGTGCCATAAGTACTCCTGTTCTTTTTACAGGTAGTATGGCCATATTTACTGTGAAGAGTATAACTCACAAGGTCATAACTTTTGATGTTAAGGTGGCTGACAGAAATGGAATTAACATATGTCTCATGAACGCAGATTACATCTGTCAAGTTTGGAGGCAAGAGGTTGGAGAATGGAGCATTTGGTAGCTGACACATCTTCAGCGTTTAGCTGAAAGATCAAAAGGTTTGGACAAATGTCCAAGGTTTCTTGATCATGGTTAAGATCACTGAGATTACTTGAAAGTCCATGCTGTCCAGGTTCTGAAGGATTTGGCCTGCTAGTTCCAGCTTTGGTTTTCCCTGCTGAAGCAAGGTACTTATGGGGTTTACATTGGGATCACAGTTGGATTAAACCCCTTGTGAACATCAATAAGTAATACTAGTGCAATGTGGGTCAAGAGCCAAGTTTTCTAATATTCATTAAAATGTAGTAAAGAACAAACTTGATTGTATGGTACAATACAATAACTAATAATTTGATAAATAGTATTGAACATGATATGGATATCAAATACATTTTCCACAGAATATGGCAAAACTAATTATGTATTTGATAAGTATTTAGCCGATTATAAAAAATAGGCAGCACAACCTGGTACTTGATGTATCTAATGATTTTTCCTCAATGTGCATATAGCTTCCAATCCTGCAAAGATATAAGCACGTGTTTAAAAAACTGTCATCCCACTGAAGTTGTGTACGTAATTTACATTCTTATATAGTGCAGTTGCAAGTTAAGCCACTAAAATATGTGAACCGATAAATAAAACTATGTACAAAATACGTAGCCCTACGCAATTTGTCATTCAAATATAAAACTTCATATACTTGCGCAAAACATTCTTGTATAATCCTGCCTTCCCAACCTCTGTAGTAATTCTTACGTGGTAATCCCAAATTGTAACAGGAAGGATTGTTTTCCTCCAGTTAAAATGCGAGTAACAGTTCTGGCAAAAACAAAGAAACAGATACTACTAGGTCTGAGGCAGGCAATATTTTTTTTTATGGATAGATAAATGTTAAATGTAAGGGCCATGGAGAATATTATTTCCTCCTAACTCAATTGGTTTCCTTGGTGCTGGGGACAACTTTCTACTACCAGAAGTGAAGGAACTTGAAATGTAGCCTTGCATAGCACTAACCATGTACAGAAGAACAAGGGCATTACTGTGGAGTATCCAGTAAAAAAAAAAAAAGAAAAAAAAAAAATTCAATAAGACCACTGTTATGGATTCTTACTTTCTTGATTTGAATCGTGCTTTTGCATAAGCACTTTGAGTAAGACAAAGACCAGCAGAGAAAAGCATGCAAGCCTCACTGACATGTTCAGATGAATACACATGATGCAAGTCTACAATAAAATATGGGTTAGATTAAAAATAAGCTAGTTGGCAGGAATAAAAACTAACACTTTTTGTCTTTAGCAATAAAAAGATGCCATATTAACACAAGTGTTCTGTCTAGAACATGCATTTAGTTGTTGGTAACTATTCTGAGCAACTTGACATTTAATTTTTTTGCTCCAGAATATTTCTCATTTCTGACATGAATGAAAGACTAAATTATAAAATAATTTTATAAATACATTATTTTGACTTTACAATCATGATTCAGTTTTTTTCAGTCTATTCATAATAGTGTCACACAGTACTTTAAATTGTTTAGGTAGTTTTTTCCATTATGGTGTTTGGGGGGGCGCAATAATTGTGGTGTGGATTTGGGTGAACAGATATATACTGGAAATATTTGAATTTTTGGTCACTTTCAAAACATCAAAAATTTTGAAGCTCTTACTAGAAAAATATTACAACAAGTAAATCTGATTTAAAACCAAATCCACACATAGTTAGCTCTTGACCTGAAGGAAGATCCAGTTTGTCATGGAAGTTGTTACTTATTTGCACAAGAAAAGTCCAACCTCAGAAATCTCGGAGGGCACGGTGAAGTCCACTGATTAATTCAAAGGACAAGGGGAGAATAATGAAAGCAGCTTGAAGTGACAGAATATAATTGGAAGATATGATATGCTGATTTTTTCATAACTCAGGTGCGGTAACTCAACAGCACAGAAGGGAACTGATTAGCAACTAAAATTAACTTACTTTGGTGGGCATCAATCAATTCTATACCTCTCAAAACTGAATGGATCATTTCCAATTCATTTAAATGAATGTAGGGGATTTTCTCCCTCTTCTTGTGAAATATCCTCTCATTTCCTCTGTTTTGTTCATCCTTCAAAGGTATTTAACAACTTTCTTTTTTTTTAATTTTGTGATTAATAATCTATAATGTGAGTATTTGAGTTGTTTGGACAGGTGAACATTGTATGGGTTCTGTTCCTTACCTGGATAATCATATAAGTGCTTCTGAGTCAAATGTAAAAGTTTAGTTTCCATGGAAAAGAAAACCCTTCATGTATGTGACTGAAATGTCTTTCCATTAACATTTGTGCCAGTAAAACTTTTTTTAATCAATTCGCTTGTATTACGTTTGTGAACATGGTCAAGGCAAATTAATTGAAAAAACTCAAATATTTGTGGAAAATATTTTTTGGCAGCATTTGACATACTGACTATTGGAATTGTTCTTTGCATATTGCTCAAGAATTAAACTGTCTTCTGTTGTACTACCTCTTTCAGACACTTCTTGAAGGAGGTTAAATATGGGGTTAGGGAAATAGTAAAGTGGCCCCTAACTGACCCAGATCTCGTAAGGTGCTCTATAACATGATTTCAGTTCAATCCTTTGCACTTTCATGGTGCTTGATAAGATTCCTCACTGTTTGCAAACTTTTCTTAGGAAAACTAGATTTTTGGGGTGGTTTTATTTCTCTTGGAGCCAAAATCTGTCGTCCTTAAACTTTTGTGTAATCCCAATAATGGCAAGAGAGGACAGAATTTGATCCAAAGTTTCTTCTTCTATTAAAATAGTCTCTTGCGCATTTCATGCAGCGGTCTATTACGTAATTACAAAACCATATGCTGTCAGAAAATGATGAACTTATTTATCAAAACTAAATTTGTTATTCTGTATCAAAATCAGGGGCCATAGTTATGAGCACAGTATTTTCTTACCACAGTATTTATAATGTGTGCATGACTTTTTATTTAAACTACCCTCCTCCAACTTCCATTTTAATATATCTCCTTTGTTCCTTACTTAAAGGGACATCTATCTTCCATGTTGGACAGGGATTGGTGTCCAGAAGGCAAGCCTCAGAATCCAGTGAAAAATAGGCAGCTTGTAGAAGAAATTAGTAATAAAAAAAAAAAAAACCCACATCCATCCACCTCTTTCTCTTGGCTATGCTGTTTTGTTAGCAGTTAGCCACATGCCATGAAGACAAGATTCTTAATAATCAACATTACTATATAGCAAAGAATTTTTTGTAATCCATTAGCAAAGTCTGTATTACATCTCCTGTAACATATGTCTTCACTATGACAAAAAAGTATGTTCTGGGTAACTTGAGTTAACTGCCTTGTCTTCACTGGGATTTTATCTCAAGTTAGTTTCCAAATGAATTAACAGACCAGGTTAAAGACTCTGGGGGAGCCTAATCTTTTAAATTCAATCTGGTAATTTGTGTGAAAACTACAAACTGCTTTCTCTTCACTAGGATTTTGCCTCCATGTTAGCTGGCTTGAGTTAAGAACACAGCTTTTTATTTCCTAGTGAAGACAGGGCCATACTGGGTAGCTCAGTGATAAAGATCTGTTCTTGGGCTCTAAAGGTCTTGGGTTCCAGTCTTGTCCTATGCGGGATGTTGGTTCCACATAATTGCAACTCTGTTCTCAATTTGCGTCTTTTAAAAAAAAAAAAAAAAAGAGGGAATTACATAAAAATGCAACATTTAAAATAACATAATGGATTGCAAAGTCTAGCACTCAAAAGTTAGAAAATGCAAGAATTAAGGTTACCTATTAAATTTAAAATCAGCCTGCACGTACGCATGCATGATACAGGATTCCTGTTTCATTCAGTGCTTAGGATGGGCAGTGAAAGAGGCAGAGGGCTGCAAGAAGAAAAAGGATGGTCTCTTGCATTTAAGGCAACATACTGGGATCCAAGAAAGCTGAGCTCTACTCTGCCACATATTTCCAGTGACTCTCATAATATGTGTGTGTCCAAGCTTCACTTAAGGTTGCATGAGCAACTTTAAAACTGGTATCTCCTAATTTTTTGAGTGCTTGACTTTGTAACAAAGCAGGCTCCTAAAATCCCCTAATTTAATGCCAGATAGAAATACCAGTTAAGACAATCTGATGCTACTTAAGGTGAGTGCAACTACTAAGGGATATGGAGAATGTCACCCCTCTGTGGATTTATACACACACATTTTTATCTTGTCCATATCCCCTTCAGTGCAGTTGTAAGGCTAAAGCATCTCACTCATGGTCCCCTAACTTCTTAAAATGTATGTGCACCCCTGCCCAGTAAATAGTAATTAGCATCAGAAAGGGTTGACAGTCATAGTGCATTATGAAAAACTAAAATTGCAGATCTTGGCCCGTATTAGTTCATAAAATATATATGATAGTATTGCTTTTAAAAAAAGATATTTACTACTCTAGTTTTTCCTTTGCCCTAATGTTGTTTGTAAATGCCACTTCTCTTTTATACTTTGTCATGCCTCTTCCTCCCTTGCTGCTGGTCTGCGACAAATTGAAACTATTGGTCCTTACTGGATGGAAGATATAATGCCCAAAGAAATGGGTTACCTGGGACAAGAAAAGAGAAGAAAAGTCAATAATATTAATGTGGTCAACTTTTGACCTAGCTGACTTACTGTTAGAGTGATCCCTATCAAGTTGATTGGCACATGTCAAAACAAGTAGTAGGACCCAGATGTGCTCATTCAAAATGACATGTGATAATCTTGATTTAGTAGCCAACATGCACTAGGGGATTCTTGTAAATGACAGGAAATTATTCTTGAACTAACTACAGTAAATAATCTCTAGGGGGGGGGGTGGATTGCCTCTGAATACATGTTTGAATGTGGTCTTATAAAATCTTTAATAATTGCACTTCCTTAGCACCTTTCATCTGAGAATCAAAAAGTACTTAAATGTCTGCAGTGTACAGGTCTCATATATTTCCTGTGAGTTATCTAAAGGTTATAGGGATCATTTCATCCACCACTGAAATGCTACCACTTGTGCAGTAGAAAGCAGTGGCTATTTAGCACCACTATACAATAGTTTAAAGAAATGTGTGTTGGTGTTTTTGTTTTTGTTTTTTTTTTTAAAACTGGCTAGTCAGAATGCATTTCCTTAGATAATTCTTACTCTTATAAAAATGCAGCTCATTGATTATGCTGAAGATCTAGCCTTTCTGTATTATACTAAATGTGAGGCCATTCTGCTTTCACAAAGAATGAGTTGGATGTGTCCACTGGAAATTGAATTTGTGTAGTTTTCTTAAGACAAAACCAATCAAGTGCAAGATTTGAATGTTCTCATCTGTGTCAATATTATCATGAGCATTCTATGTCTAAATACTGTAAATGTACATTGAACGTTCCCTAAACAGAAAATTTCATTATATCCGAAGAACTATTTACACAGGAAATTTAATTTTTTTGAAAAACCTGATTTATGTTAAGATAGTTCTAATTCAGTATTTGCTTTGAATCTCTCTCTGATAATACAGTGCTGCAATAATATTAATCTTCCTAAAGGTATTATTCAATGCAAAGAATTGCTGTTTCATTCAGAGCCTTCACCTAAGAGTTAAACACTATTTCATGGTATGTATTTGAGCTTATTAAAACTTATTTAATTAAAAGGTAACTTAGGGGATGATGATGATTTTCCTAGAGTATATACTAATGGAATTTTAGTTTTTAGTTTAGTCTTTTACTCTTATTACTTTATCACAACATTTTGGTAGGGTGACCATATTTCTCAAAGGGAAAATGAGACATCCCCAAGCCGCCTCCCACCATGGCCGTTGCTGGAATCCTGCCTCCCCCCTGTGCAAGGCTGTCATGTCCGCTTGCTGCCCTCCAGCCCCTGCACGTTACTCTGCACCCCACTTTTTGACACAAGTGAACATTTCTCCCGTTTGCTCTTGCCAACTGATCAAGTTGGAAAGAGTAAATGGGACAAATGTCCACTTTTGCGCACCAAAAATAAAAATGGTCAGGATGGCTGGGACAGAGCTTAAAAAAGGGACTGTTCTGGGCAAAATGGGACGTATGGTCACCCTATATTTTGGGAACACTTTTATAGATTCCTTTTAGTATTCAGGAAAGAGTGTTCAAAGAAATCACACAATAGAAAAATTAATGTATGATATTTTATTTTTAAAATTACATTAATACAAAACGAAAAAAGTATTGAAATTGGAGCTATAATCTTTTCTATTTTCTATATGAAGAAAATTCAGTCACCTTTTCCCTAATTCATACTGCAGTAATATCAGCTTTACATTTTCATTTGAGAGATTTCAGTGGGTGTTTCACGTTAGCCAGAGGGAACAACTTGTTTTTTATCAGGCAGATTGAATTTTGGTCTTCGTCAAAATGCCTCACAACCAGATTTTATCTGTCTGTTCTAGGCATGGGTAAGAATAGCGACACCCACACTCTGCTGAAATGTTCTCAATTTTATATTTAATCTTTTTTTTAACCTAAAGGTTATTCTTTGTGTTACACCAGTGTTTCTCAAACTGGGGCCATCGCTTGTGTAGGGAAAGCCCCTGGTGGGGTGGGGCGGGCCAGGCCGGGCCAGTTTGTTTACTGGCCCCGTCCACAGGTCTGACCGATTGCGGCTCCAGGTCAATGGGAGCTGCTGGAAGCGGTGACCAGTATGTCCCTTGGCCTGCGCCACTTCCAGTAGCCCCCATTGGCCTAGAGCAGTGAACCATGGCCAGTGGGAGCCGCGATTATCTGGTTCTGCGGATGGGGCAGGTAAACAAACCCGGCCTGGCCCGCCCCGCCAGGGGCTTTCCCTACACAAGCGGCGGCCGCAGTTTGAGAAACACTGTGTAATACCATGAGACATAAATATATTTGTTGTTAAAATCCAGATAGTTAGTAACACTCTGAAGACTAGAGGATTTTAAGATGCACTTATATAATTTTCTGTAATTAAATATAAGCATTATGACTGAGGGATAGTTTATTAATAGTTCTAAATGGTGTGTGAGCATTACTGTATTTCTAAATTTTTTTTACCTGCAAAATACACTGCTGTGACCCTGGGAGTCCCTTGGTGCCAACTGGCAGAGGGCCCTCCCTCCACTATGACTCTCACCAAATTTGATACTCATTGCCCCCAACATATTGTCGTCCTAATGTGTCTCAAAGGTATTGTATAAGGTATCATATGTAAACTGCTGACATGCTAGCCCCCAAAATCATTGTGTGAACAGGTTGAGTACAAAGTTATGTGTTCTGTAAATATGTTCTTAAAACGTGTTTTGAGATGCAGTGCATAAACCCAGCCTGCCCTAGAAAAAGGAATGTGCATTTACCTGCCTGACTGGCCTGGCTAGGGACAGAGAACAATGAAAGTGTAATTACATATAAGGTAAACATAGCCATCAAGCTAAACAAGCTGGGGAGATAATTTAAGTCGCCCAATAAGACAGAATCTGCACCCCTCCCTGGCTCTTGAGGCAGAGAATAGACTGGATAATATGACAGTAAAAAGACCTTTTATTTGTCTATCACTGAGGGAACATAGGATAAAGCACCCTTCAAAGCTGTGAAAGTTAGATCCCCTAGTCTGGAGGGCGAGGGATGCTGGTAATTTGATGCAAATATGAAAAGTAAGAAGACCAAGATTGTAACTTGCTAAAATTTAAGTTTTAGTTGTTAGAAAGTGTTTGTTTGGGTTTTTTTGTTTGTAACCAGGCTCTTGCTCAGTATCACTTGAATCTCTCCTCTTTTTGCTTTATAACAAAACCATCCCAGTGCTGTGTATTACAGTGAAGTGTGGGTCTTCAGCTAACTTAACAGGTGGATGTGTGCTCTCTTTGGAGACGCAGAAATTTATATTCTTTACCTCGAATGCCCTGTGAGAGGGACTGAATGCTGCAGGGAGATAACTCTGGGAACTCAGGAAATGGAGTTTACTCATTTGTTACTTGCAAGGCAAGGTTTAGACTGTCAAAGTGTTGAAGAGTTTGCTGGCCAGGCAGACACAGAATTGAGCAGAAGCAAAGCTCTCTCTCTTTTTAAGGCAGAGTAGTAACTGGTTCACAGTTCTGGGTATCCTGGGCACTACATCATAACTGCTGCTACACTATGCTTATTGTATTTATCAAATGAAACATCTCAGATCTAATGTAATCTGACATCCAACTGGACCTACTGTGTCTGATCCTGTGAAGTGTTTGGTATCCTCAACTCTTTGTTTTCAGGAGTTGAACCACACAGGTTTTTTTTGTTTTTTGTTTTTTTAAAAAAAAGGGGGGGGGCTGATCAGAAAAACTTTGGCACTATTTTCCATTGAAAAGTCATTGAAAATATGGTTGAAATCAGAACACTTTGTGAAATCTTCACGAAAATTTTGTTTTAGAGAAAAGCCATTTCAACATTTTCTGAATAAATGTTTTCATTTTGAAAAGACATTTCATTTTGAAACTGTTTTGAATTATAATGTAAATTTCTAAGAAAATATCAATCAAAGCAAAACATTTCAGTTGGTCTGAAATGAATATCTTTCTGAATTTTCTTTTGTAAAAGATTTTGCAATTTTCTGATTTTATGCCAAGCTGAAATTAATACATTTTGAAGTCTCTAAATCCCTTGTGAAATGAAGTGTCTGTCCTCCACATTGTCCTACTTTGCATCACTCAAGAAGGACTGGGTCTCTGTACAGGGTGGTTTGCTCCTTTTAATAGCCAGCCCTTTTCAATTATAAGACCTAGCTGGGAAAGGACAAGTGATTCCTGTGAAGTGCTGAGACAGCTCAACTGAAGTGGAGAGTTTTATAGAAAGAAAAAGTTGGTATGGGGGAGAGATCCAGAGGAAAGGCTTCTAGGCCCCTGCAGCTTGATTTGGTCAGAGGAATAATTTTGTTTTGTGAATTTTTGTATATGAAGAATAAAACTGTTTCCTGAAGGAAAGGCCTGAACAGATGTTTGGATATGGTGTTAGTCCTTGCTGGACTGGGGAGACAGGACAGCAGCCTACATGTAGTGGATAATGTTAGCAAGTGATTGACTTCTGACTTCTGAGGAGAAATTGAAGCAACTACAGAAAAGATCAGCAGAAACCGTTATTGGTTGGATTTATCAGATGGTTTCTTCCTCTTTTTTTTGTTTAGGGAAAAGACAAAGGAAAGGGATGGAGGACATTGTCCATCTGCTGGTAGAACTGCAGCAGCAGACATTAGTGCTTCTCCTACAGAGTCAACAGGAGCAGCAGGAGGCACAGCTTGCTATTGATTAGCAGTGGCACAAGGCACAACACTAGCAACAGGAGAGTTTTTCTGAAAAACCTAGTGGTGAAGTGGGCTCTTGGGAGTCTTAATGAACCTGGAGAGGGTAGCTCATGCCTAGTCCAGAACAGTCAAAGTTGGGACCAGAAGATGACTGAGGCCTTTCTCCACCTCTTTGAGTGAGCGACCGTGCTGCCAGCTGGAAGGGGTTGACTTGGATGGAACTATTTTGGATGAGAGAAGCTCAGGCAGTGTACTGAGCCTTGAGCAGCAAGCAGCCTTTCTCATGTGCTGAGGTAAAACCTGCCATTTTAGACACACTAGGGGTCTGATTCCAGAGACACATCACCACCAGTTCTGGGTTGAACCATTTCCATGGCGAGCATGCCAACATCTAGTAGCCCAGCAGAATCTCATTACACATTTGTTGTGCCCCGCTCTACGGAGAGACTGGTAGTCCTGGAACAATTCTTGTTTGTCCTACATGTGAGAGCCCATTTTTTGACCATCCTCTGTTGGTGAGAAAGTAGAGGCCTACTTGGAAGCTGAGGGGAGCTAAGCAGTGTGCCAGATCAAGAGTGTATCACTGCAAAAGGCAAGAGAAAGAAGAAAAGCCCTGTTCTGAGACTGTGAGGAGGCTGTCAAGGAGAGTCAGTCCTGGGCAGCCCCGGATGTAGGGTTTCAGAAGGGTTACCCCCAATCACTTCTGCAACGTAGGGATGTTTCCCTGGGCCTTGCCAGGAAATCATGGTGGTATGTTTCCAATGCATCAAACCTGGGCATATTTAGAGATTTCCCATTAATGGTGGGGACTCAGACACTGCCTCAGAGGGAAACTTGGCATCTATTGGCAACTACAGCCCTCCTCTCATCATTTATACGTGAGAGCAACTGTCAGAAGAATAACAGGGAACTCTGACTGGGGAAGAGCCATCTACTCTGGATTGTCAATAAGCTTGAAGAGGAACTGGGGCATCTCGATGCACAGATCCCAAGGCAGAAAACATAAGTGAACTGTTTTGAGGAGTATGTCAGATTGTATAACCTGCCATGCTCCTTTCAGAAGTCATAGAAGCGTTACATCCTCTGTGTCCACTGACCTTTTCAGTATAAACATGGTTAAAATCTTTTCTGATTTAGTGTAACGGAGACCAATGATACCACTGTATATTTCAACATATATACTTTTATATTTAAAGAGATTTTGGAGTTAGCCTTTTCATTATTCTCTTTTAGATTATATTCTGCATGCTACCCATTCTCTGAGGTACCTTGGGATAAGATTACAGAATTGTAATCAAACTCACTAGAGCACAGTTGCAGGATTAAATAAAAGAGCAGACAGTATTCCTCCATACCCTTCGGACTGGAATTTTAGCAACTAGATGTACCGAAACACTCCAGCTTGGCTGGCTAGGAACTGGTTTACTAGTGCCAAGACTCCTCAGTTGTGCAAACGGATATGGAAGCTTTCTCAATACTACTACTTTTACTTGTCTGCTCTTTTTCAGTGGTGTGTTAGCTCCATCTGTATTGCACTCCCATACTATTGCTCTCACTGAAGAGATTAAAAAAAAATAGGGATCATGAATCACCAATTTTAACTTGAGTCAAAATGGTGCAACTAGTTACTAAATGACCAATTTAGTGAGGAATAGGAAACTAACTTCTAAATTTCAGCAGGTGCATTGAGTGATATTAATAATCCTTTGCTAATGTGAACAATTACATTTGATTGCCTTTGCATCTCCAGTTGCCTACTTCAGATTAATAAACCATATTGTGTTTTTCTCCACTGAGCAACATGGGTATATAATACATCTTAAATCGTCCTCCTTTGAGCTAATTAAGCAGCAAGGCATAACCCTTAGTTATCACCATATTGGTTTCTTTTTTTGGTGTAATATTGAAATGTCTTTAGCTTTATCAAGAGTTAAGGAAAAATTCTGTTAACAGTTTTCAGCTCTGATATTCAACTCTCTTTTGAATGTTATTCAGTCAGTTGTGAGTGGGCTGCTCAAAGCCCTCAGCCCCACAAAGTGATAGAGATGTATATTTTGTCATTAAATGTTTTTTAATTTATGTTGCTAAAGAAAAATACTAGTATGATTTATTAATCCAAAGCAGTCATCTGCAGATACATTTAAAGGCAATCAAAGTAAGTGTTCAGCTCAGAAAAGGTTTCAGAGTGGTAGCCATGGTTTATCAGCTTTTGCTAACAATACCTAGTGCCCAAGATGAAACTCAAATTTATTTTCCTCTTCACTGGATTTAATAATTTTTAAACCTATCTCCTAATTATTACTCAAAGAATATTTTCTGACTCACAAGTCTTATCATTCTTTAACTATCACGGTACTTGGTTTTATGTTGGAATCTTGTACAAATTGCTTAATGTTGGTGGCATGTAATAAAAAGTAATATAGATCTACCCTAGATCGGTTTGCTAGATAATTTCTATTATTTAGTCTCCCCACAACTCTGTTTTTAGAACATTTTTTCTTTGTATTTTTCTTCTCAAAGAGATTTCTGAATGTGATTTGCCTGAAACCTGCAGTTAGCTGCATTGCATTACTTCAGTCTTCTTTTATTTACTTTCAAGTAAAGGCTTGTTTTCAGAGAGTAGAACAAAGGATATGTCAGTGAAAAGCTTCAACTATTTAGAGTGTAATACATAGAGTAGTCCCAAGCAATAATAAGAAAGTGCTACTGTCAAAATTGCGTGTGATTTGAGGTCATGGTATCTGAATACAATCAGTTGCAAGTAGCATGTAGTAACTATCTCTTTCATATTTTATTTTTATTTTATATTAGCACACTGCAGAAAGTCAGATGCCAAACTCCTGGAAGAAAAAAATTTTTTACTTCTGTTGAATTGTACTCTTTGGGCCTGCCTTAACAAAAATCTCCTGTGGAATTCGATAGGAAGTAAACCACTAGAGTTGAATAAAAATGTAATGGGATTCTGTAGAAATATCTCTGAAACCTATATATTTTAATAGAGAATGGTATCTTTTCTATAGAGATTTTTGAAGCTCTCTATGGCAAGAATACAATTTTTTCTATTGAAGTCTACAGAACTTAATTAATCTTGTAATTAGCTTTAAATTACGTGTGTATATGCATAGGATGATTTTATAAGAAATGTGATGTTACATAGAATATTGGTACTATGGAAAAACAAAATCAGCACAGTATTTTAAAATTGCTATTTTGTTTAAATTATAATATAGTAAAGGTTCATTTTAAAACTGATAATATATCAGATGTGCACAGATAAGATAGCATTGGTAATTTTGCGAATAATATTGCAGTTCTTTTGAATTACAACTGATGTGCTCTCTGCCTCTTAATTTAAAAATATGGTATAAGAGGGAACTGAATTACTAAAATTTATCTATGAAAACACAAGTGATTAATTTGGACAGGAGTCTAAAAAGTAAAATTCATAATGTCAAATTATAACATAAATATTATTTAGAACACCCACTTGGACTAGTTTTACAAGCTTTTTCTAAGCATTTGCTGATTTTTCACCACTAGATGGTACTGTAGTTGAATCATCTCCCCAATTTTATATTAACTCCCTACTGCCTTCAACCACTTGACAGCATCTTTTCATTGTTTTCAAGAGGAGGTCTTTCTAAAAAGAAGCTGACCTACACAACAGATTTCTTTAATGTTTCATTGCCTTCAGTGTGTCTTCTGCTAAAAGACTTTTTTCTAAATGCAGGCAAATACTAATGTGTTACATGGATGTCTCTGCGTTAGTTTTTTAATGAAGGTTGAAAACTAAGATGAAGTATAGAGCACAAACACGTCAGTTATGTAACTGCCTTATTTAAATTGAGGCTTCTTTCAATGTGATAGAAGATTAGAGGAAGTGTACCTACAGGATTCTTTAAATCTGTGGTAGATCAGAGAATGATCAAAGAAGAAAATGTCATTTTTATGTTATAAAAGGAAGTGTTTGCGTGGCTTACTGTGGTGATTTGTGCTCAGTATGACATTAAAAAGCAGCTGCGTACGTGGCAGCTGTATATTTACCCAACATCTTTAATATAGTAATATCCCTTTGAATATCCCAGTACCTATAGAATTAAACATGTATAGATTATTTTCAGAGACAGTATCACCTCACAATACACTAAAGATTTGGACTGTCATCACATGTGCTTGTTTAAAAAAAACAAATTCAGATGTTTTGAATTTGAATGGTCCCCCTCTTTTTATAAACTGTTTTCAGATTATTTTACCCAAATCTTCAGTAAAAGGATTTATTTGAATGTATGATTACATTGTTAGAATTTTCTGCTAGAGGTAAACGGGTGGGGGACAGGAGGGAGAGTTCAAGGGCTGCTAGTATAGGTGGCATACTCCTCACAAGCCATTGGTGGAGTCCTATATTAACCTTTCATCCTTTCACTCACAGCTACTCTGGTGTAGGGGAGGCAGGAGCCTATTCCTTGCATTCCTCATTTGTGGGAATGAATCTCAAAGTATTGTTGGGAGGGAGGTGGGGAGAGATCCTGGCAGACATGGTTGTTGGTGGCATTGAGGGCCTGGGATGCTTGGTGTGGGGGAACCTAGGGTAGTTTTTTTTCCTACTCCTCCTTTCCCTATTAGGCTTCGTAGAACTGACTGCTTGTCTTGTCCTCTTCTATCCCCTGCCCCACAAGCTTATTTATCTGCATTCTGTCTAGGGTGACAGATGTCCTGATTTTATAGGGACAGTCCTGATATTTGGGGCTTTATCTTATATAGGTGCCTATTACCCCCCACCCCGTCCTGATTTTTCACAATTGCTGTCTGGTTATCCTAATTCTGTCTCAGCCAGTTGCTCACTTCACTTTATCAGCTGCTGTCCATGCCAGCTCAGCCTCTGGCCGGGGAGTTTCTCTCTCTAGCTTGGCACCAGCAAAAGAACACAAGGGTGAGGTAAAGAGATTGCTTGGTTGCCTGTAACCTGCCCCATACTGGCCCCTGACAGTCTGGCAGATGGGCTGTCTCTTCCTGCCTGAAGCCCAACTGAATGCATGATATCTCAGTTGGGTTGTGGGTAGACACGACAGGGCTGCCAAATGTGTCTCATGTGAGATGAATGGCAGTTGGCAACCTTGACAGTCACAAAGCCCATCTGTGCTGGGGTGGGGTTGGGGCTTAATCACATTTCCTCCTTACTCCACGATGAGGAAGATGTTACATTTGCATGCTCTGATCCCACACCTCACTAAACTGTTCTGTGTTCAGCTGTAGACTTTTATGTTCTCCTTTAGGGCCAAATCTTTATTGCTGTTCATGGCCCAAGCTGTGTGGAAGGGAGATGTGCTAGGACACTGCCAGAAGGGATCCTTTCCTTCTCCTGGTTGTGCTGTTGATCTGCAGCAGCAGTAGTTACTACTTGGATATTTTCTGTCCCCTACAGAGGAGGGAATTGGCCAGTGTATCCAGCTCAATACCATCTCCTTATGTACTGGGACACAGCGAGTCCCCATCCATCTGTATTTCATGGTATGCAAGAGGATTTGCATCCTCTGTATGGGTAACTCCAGACTTGGCTCTTTCATTGGATCTTCACTTGTTCTGTTTCATACTGTGTCCTCCATTCCTCCTGAGGGGAGCGCTAGCAGGACTAATCCCTTAATATTGATTTACAGGTGTGTGATTTACAGAAATGTCAATGAACCAATTTCGACTGTATTTGATCCATTGTTCAGTTATCAAAAGTGCAAATGAAACCAGTGAGCATTAGACTCCTTTTATCCAGGTACATATATTAAACATTAATTACTGCATGATGAATCATTGCCGCTCTAGAAGCCACTTGAAGGGAGAAAAAAAACCCTTTTATGGTTTGGTCTATATGCATAACTGTTTTGGTTTTTTTTTGTTTTTTTTTAAAAAAAAAAAATAACAAAACTTCTTACACATTGCAGAGGTGCAGAATTCAATGCAGCTCCAAAAAATGCTGTACTTTTTGTTTTGAGGCTTCAAACTTATCTTTGGTTATTGTGACACTTTCTGGGGGTACCTAGGACTGTGAACCACCTTGATATCACTTATCCTTACCATGAGGAAGGGCTCTGCTCTCCAGCAGTGGCTCCAGGCATCAGCACCCCAAGTGAATGCATGCGAGGGCATCAGTCAGGCAGCCTTCGGTGGCTTGCCTGCGGGAGGTCCACCGGTCCTGCGGATTTGGCAGCGGGTACACCAAATCCACAGGACCAGGGACCTCCCACAGACAAGCTGCTGAAGGCTGTCTGACTGCCATGCTTGGGGCGGCAAAAAAGCTAGAGCCGCCCCTGCTGCTCTCCCTCTGCTGGCAAGTAATAGGCACACTCAAACCCCTGAGCCATCTGAATCTCCCCTTGGAATGTCCAGCCCCTGACCCACTTGGCACTTACAGAATTCACAGATCTGATATTCCCAGAGGAACACTATACACCAGCTTACCAGTTTCACCGCAGGGTCATAGCTTCACTCAACTCTCAGCAGTTAGATTTGTTGAGTGAAAACAAGTAGAAGTAGAATTAATGGAAACATTTACACACAAACTATTATAACATGTTTTCTAGAGCCTAAACACAACACAACATTCTCCTGCCTCCTAGAGGGTAGCTCACCCAAAATTTCTTTCCCAGCATTTAATAGCTAGGCAGTCAGTGATTCTCTCTTCATAAGACAAGCCAGCTAGAAGATTTCTGCCTAGGTGAAGGATACTTTTGTTTACCTCTACACCCCCATATGTAGTTACAACCATCAATTGTTTTAATTTGTAAGCAGGGTATCCCTTGCTCCTTGATGGGGTTTTTTTTGTTTTTTTGTTTTTATATTTTATTTTCTAATATGGTTTCTCCCCAAGAGACCTTGCAATCACTTGATAAGCGTTTTGCTCAAACTCTCTATCGGTACTATTTGTGCACCAGATAATAAGTTACATTTAGTCAGACAAGTTGATAGTTTCTTTCAGGCAGGAGATGCTTATCACCTTTGGTAACCAGCCCCAAAACAGACTTTTTTTAAGAATATAATTTTCAGTATATGTACATAACTCTTTACATATTATCCATACATATGTTTCACAATGATTATGATGATCAGTGTGACACAAGCTTTCAGAGGAAACCTTATGTGATACCCTTTGAAGTATTGTGTAGAGACCAGACTCAGGGAATCCCTTAACCCTTGCGCCATCGGATAGTTGGCACCAAGAAGTCCTGGGGTCATAGTTATACATGAGGGTTCTTCATGTTATGTCATTTAGTTGAGTATGAATTTAGAAGTAAAATTATAAAATCTGATCGAGTGCTGGGATTCATATATTAAATATTAAAGTCCTCCTGCTCTAGCATTTATTCATGAATAGGGCCCTACCAATTCCATGGTTGTGAAAAACATGACACGGACCATGAAATAAGCCCTTCCTCATGAAATCTGATCTCCTCTCAATCAGCCAGGCTGGGTAGGGACAGGACTTGTCCTTCTCAGCTGTTATGTGGGGAGATCAGATTCACCTTCACAGGCATGGCAGAAGTGAGGGATGGGGAGCTCCCAGCAGCACTCAGGACCTATCTCTACCTGTGGGAGCCTCCTCCAGCTGCAGGAAACTCCGTAGCTGCTGCTAAGCTCTGAAGGCAGCACTGAAATGCATATGACAATCTTGCAACACTCTACAACAGCTTTGGGGGACACATACCCCACAATTCCTTTTTTGGATCTGAAATTGTGAAATTAACCAATTTTAAGACCCTGTAGCCTTCAAATTAACCAAACTGAACCATGAATTTGGTAGGGCGCTATTCATGAATCAACACACGTCGAGCAAAAGAAGAAAAAATTTCTTCAAACCCTTAAAGAGGTGGGTTTGAAGTGAAGGACATCCAGAAACTGAGTGGCAGCTATAAGCTGTCTGTGAAACACTTGATCCCCTCTGTGACTGGCTGGCTACTGGTGTCAGTGTTCCGAGCCATACCAGCATAGCATGAAGGCACCGAGTGTTATAGGGCAGGCAGTGAGAACCCTTGTCTGCTCTGGGTGATTTCTTCCCTCATCTCCACCTCTCCCCCAAAAAATCACAGTTCACTACCTATAAAATACAAATGAAAGGTATCCCTACACTTAATATGAGGGGTAGGAAAGAAGCATATCTTTGGATGTGTTTGGATAGTTTAAATATCTTGTACTCTGAGGAATAACATGAAGTTTTAATTGAATGCTTCTGAAGAAAGTGTTTCGGTAGGTTTACTCTGTATTAATTAACAGATAAAGTACTATAGCAGATTAAACCAACAGGATAAGAAGTCATCCATTCTTATGGTGACAATGTCAAGTTTGGACTGTACTAAGTTGTTCATTATAATAATTGTAATAATGCTTAACACATGCAGTGCTTTAGATCTTCAAATAGCTGGATAAACGTTAATCAATCTAATCTATTATTGCAGCTACTTAGGGGTATTTTATTTGAAGGTTGACTGTTTTTTATTCTTCAGTGTTTCATGCTAAGTCCTCTTAGGTTTCTCCTGTGGGGTGGGAAGAGGCTTTCTCCCCATGCCCACCAGGTACCCCATTCAGCTGCAGCTTTTTGGAGGGAGGTGGGGGCAGTAACTGGACAGATGTATGCAGAGGCCAAGTTGGATACCCCTGGCTGCTTAATCACAGTGCTCTTGTTCTCCCAATTACCTCTTCCTTGTTTGACCATCACCTCTTCATTATCTGTATTGTAGAAGTATATAGAGATCCTAGACCCACTATGCTCTGCAAACGTATGAACAAAGAGACCATTCCCCCAAAGAGCTTACAACTAAAATATGCTTCACTCAACCTCACTTCTCCTGTTCCTCCACCAATTGTTGCAGCTGCAAGATCCCACAGTTCAGGTATGCTTTTCAATAGCTGCCACAACCTACTTGTTTCCTACCACACTGATTCCTCTTAGGGGTTTGGAATGATTGGTACCTATTTTGTATTTTAAAAAAATGACCAAAAGGGTTAATTAGATACAAATAGGCTAATCCACACTAACAATATGTTGAATAGATCTAGTCATTTGTTAAAAATTCCTACGAAACACTTCCATCGGAATTTGCTGACTAGTTGAAATAGTTTGATTCTGATGAAGTTCTGATGGAACCCAGACAGGAGTCCAACAGGTCATTGCCCTCCAGAAGGGATTCCATTGGAAGCCTGCTAGGTTTTATGACATCTCATGTGCTTAGCTCTTTGTCAGCTTACCTGGCAGACTGCTGGGAACACCAGAGCATCCAGAATCCTCAGTTTGGGACAATCCTCCAGGCAGACTGTCTCAGAACTGGGGCCTCAATCCCTTTTGCAGATCATTTCAAAATGTTTGCATTTCATTCTGAATGAGAAGAAAATTAAATTTCAAAATATCGAAATCCTCCATGAAACAGAATGAGTTTCTCCACTCAGCTTGAATGTGGTTTTTGTTCTCTCCCCTCCCCCCCTTGCAAAAAAAGGCACAGCAGTAATATTGACTCAGACATTCAGGGTAAAATACTGGCCTCACTGAATTTAATGGCAACATTCTTATTGACTTCACTGGGCCAAATTTCACGCTTGATATTTTATCTCTACCAGCTAGTGAATAAACTGTTCAGCACAATAGAAAACTATGAGTTTGGGCCTTATACCTACTCTGGATTTGAGCCTCTGTTACTTCCCATTTGTTCAATGAACAAATGGATTTTGCTGTCCAGAATTCTTTGCAACTAGTTTCTGGTCTGGTCTGGAGAGTAATTCAAAGTTGGTACTGAAGGAAAATAATAAAAATATCTACAAAACTCATATTTAGAAAGAAAAGGCAGTGTTTTTAAAAATGGATTTTTTTCAGAGCCTAAATCTCTATATAGCAAACTTGTATATTAAAAACGCATCCTTATTTGCATTACATCAGAAAACTCTAGGTAAATTGAATCTGGCTCCACTGCAATGCAGGGCCAGTAAGCATAAGCAACATTAACACAATCTGACTAGTGAAAGGAGGAATCATAGGAAATGTATAAAGGAAAAAAACTGTACATTTAACTTTGATTTAGACTTGTGAATTTACATTTTTTTAAGGGAAATCTAGGTCAATTACATTTTGTTCAAGAAATCACTTTATTATAGTGAGGTTGTTTTCTGTAACTAGTATTGTCAGTTATTACAGGGATGTTTGGCAAGTCTCCCATATGACTGCACCAAACCAACATCAGTGAATTACCCTACTGCAGTAAACTGTGGCATACTGCAGAGATAAGGCTCTTTGAAGTCCCATTTACTGTTTTGCCATATTCTTGTGCACTAATGTGTAAGAGAGCACTCCAAATATGTCCCATTTGATATGATCTGATCATATTTAAGTTTTTAGCCCTGAAAGAATTAAACTTTCCTGCTGTCGGCTATAAAACCTACTTCTGGGTTGTAATCAACAGGTTTGCTGCCTTCTCACTGTCATCCAAAAGGAGTTCTTGGCATGCACACAGATCAGAGTGCAGATTTAGTGTTTGGTGACAGTATCTATATTTTTAAAAAAAATTCCTACCAAACTTTTTCATCAAAATTTGCTGATTAGTCGAAATGAAAACATTTTGTGGAAACAGTTTGGTTCTGATGGAACCCAGGCTGAGTCCAACAGATTCATAATATAAAAATGGTTCTTGTACGATACCATATCAAAGTGTTTGTGGCCTGATATCTTGTGGCCTTCAAAAATGGAATTTCACATTCGCTAAGCCTTATCCAATGATTGAATCAAAGGACTTTTTAAAAATTTGCATGGGAGGATTTTTTTTAATTTCCCCTCCTCTTTAGGATACAATCAAACTTATAAATTAATACCTGATAGAGTTAAAAAAAAATGTTTAAAGATCGTTTGTTTCCACTATTTATTCATACATGGCATGTTGTGTGTTTGTAAACACCTTTTCAATAAATATCAGACAACAGAACACCACCTTTCAAATGAATGACTCTTGAAACTTGTATGTGCAGATATCATGACTAAATCTGCAAGGTGTCCCCAGTTAATGTCAGTTACTCAGTTGTTATAAACACAATGCAATCAATTTTTAAGCAAAGAGCTATGGAAAACTTGAATATACTAGTCACTGATCTATCTAACTTGTACGTGTGCTTATGCACATGAGTAGTCCCATTCAAGTCAAAAGGTTTATGCAGGTTCATAAAGTTATTCACATCCATAAGTATTTGCAGGATCAAGGCCTAAGACTGGCAGTTCTTGAGGGTACCCTTGTTACCCTCCTTCCCCCAGCAAGATGGAGACTTGTTTGTGCTTAATTGAGAGAGCTCCCTGACACCATCAACCTATAAGCCACACAATCTCCTCTGGGCTATGGCGGCCCTTATTTTTGCCTCGCAGGTCAGCACTAGATGTGCCCTAGCCCCTAAGTCCCTTTGTGTTTCCCTGTAGCGTCCAGCCCCTTATCCCCTGAACATTCAAAGAAATACCAGGTTTGCCATCCCCAAACGAACAGTGTACACACCAACTTGTATGACTGAGCTCAGGATCAGCACCTAGCTTAATATCACTTAGATATCAAGGATAAGTTTGTTACCAAAAAATTAAGAGTAAGGATAATGGAAAGAAAAGGCTACATATAAAACAAAACCATAACAAGCTTTCTAGAGACTGTACTTTAACAGGTTAACATCCTGTCTAAAGAAGTCTTTTCTCCCCCAAAGTCTTCTACAGCATTTCCCACCAAGGCTGGTTGCGATTCCTGTTTTCATGAATGTAAACACACTGCCTGTTTACTTCCTAGGTCCAGGATGATGAAGGTGTTTTCTTTGTTTCCCAGACAGTCCAGCAAACCTTTGAAATTTATATCCAGATTAGGTTCTATACCTGTTAGTTCCTTTCTGAAATTCTTAATCCTTCATCTGCATTCAGTTTAGATGGCTGGTGGGAAGCCCATTGTGACTGAGACAATACTTAATTTACATGTCAAAAGAGAGACCAGTGAATAAACTTCCCACCTTGGACAGAACTTGATTATCAACTCTGCCTTGATATACTGAAAATGTTTTAAATTCTCTGTGTGTGTATATAACTCCTTACTTAGTATCTGAACATACATTTCCCAACAATATTAATAAGCAGTGTGATTCCAGCTTTTCATTTAAGACCTCATATGACATTCTTTGGTAAACTAGATTGTATATAACAGAAGCAGGACATTCATATGCAGAAGTATTTGCAAGATAAGGACCTAAAATTGTGAATGTTATCAATGGACAAAATGATGGGTGTTACTATTTGATGACGGTGCTTTATTAATTTTATTTGTGTAGTAGTGTCTGAAGTTCCAAAGTCAGAATTAGGGCCTCAGTATGCTAGGCTCTGTACAATTACATAGGAAGGCATAATCCCTGCCCAGAAGAATTTAGTGTCTAATTTTGGTGACCTTGTTTTAGTGAACTATACAGTCTGTGCAAAATCACAGATGCCTTGAACAGCTGATTTTTAGAAAATCATGGATTCTATATTGGCTCTTAATATGTTATCCTTTATAGTTTTTGCTTTTTTTTTTTTAATACTGACATATCAATAATATGTATTTCTACCATATCTAAAGTATTCACTGTATTATGCATTGTGGTACAGTATTTGGAAAGAGTTTGCTTGATGCTTCTAGGATATGCATTGAAGTTTTCATTTCAATATTGGCAACTGTCAGTAAAGACTTTCAAAGCCAATGTCAGGATTATTTCACATACGCTGTTTTGAATACTAGTTCTCATGAGACTGGGTGAACATCTATTTCAGTTGAGCATTTAGCTTCCTGATTCCTTAATTTAACTGCAGTGCGGGTTTTATGCATTCATAATGCAGTTAAAAATAGAGGAGTGAAGAGTAATGTTTTAAGTATGATGTATACATACATGCATACAAACACATCTCAACTATAGCATGTCAGAAATAGATCTTGTTTATAGGCGTCGGTGGTTTTTTTTAAGTATATCACTAGAAAAAAATCTCAAATTGTGAAATTAAAGCAAAAGAATGAATTGAAAATAAAGGTATACTGTTAAAATATATTAATATTAACAGCCTGTCTTATCTATTTATAAAAATACTGATGTTAGAAATAATGCATTTCCACCTAAAACAAATGCTCCAGGTGCTCTTTTTAAAAATCTGTGCCTGTAGACTAGCTATCATGAGCAGTACAATAGCAAGACAGTATGGGCATATATGGTGAAATTTACCCATGGGCAGAGGGCTCACAGAAGCCCTATGTTCTGGACTTGACAGGTACATAGGACCAGCTAGGGGGGAGGCCGGGGTGCAGAAATGGTAGAATTGTCAATAATAATAGGAGAGAGAGACGAGCTAGATAAATGTTTCTGTTCTGTATTTGGGGGGAAAAGCCAGCTGATATAGTTGTACCATATCATGATGAAATACTTTCCATTCCAGAAATATGATTGATAAAGACAGTAGTGTTCATGTAATAAACTTAAACTTCTGGAACCACATGACAAGTTGATTAAGAAACTAGAATGGTACGAAATCATCATGACATACATTAAATGGCGTAAAACAGGTTAAATGAGAGGTCTCAATGTATGAATTGAACAGATATGTTTCTAGCGAAGTCCCACAGGAACTGGTTCTTGACCTTACACTATTTAACATTTTTTATTAAAGAAAAGAAACAAAAACATTACTGATAAATTTTGTAGATGACACAAGCATTGGTGGTGTGGTAAATTAGTGAGGAGGATACATCACTGAGAATAGAGATCTGGATTGATTGATAAGATGGGTGCAGGCAAAACAATACAGCTAAATGTGAAGTCCTACATCTGGCAACAAAGATTGCAGGCTGTATTTACAGGATGGGGGAATTATCCTTGGGAAACAGTGAAAATGAAAGACTTGGGGGTTGTGGTGGATAATCAAATGAACATGACCGCCCACTGTGATCCTTGGATATGTTATATCAATATGGGAATATCAAGTAGGAATAGAGAAGTTATATCACCACTGTATTTGACATTAGTGCAACTCCTTCTGGAATACTGTAGCCAGTTCTGATGTCCAGAGTTCAAGAAGGATGTTGGAAAAATTGGAGAGTGGTCAGTAAAGAGCCACAAGAATGATTTTAAAAAATTGGAAAACGTGCCTTAAAGAGCTTATTCTATTAAGAAAAGAGGTTAAGGGGTGACTCAATTAATAGATGAGGAACAGAAATGTGATGATTAAAAGGCTCTTCAAACTAGCAGACAATGGTATAACAAGATCCAATGGATGGAAGTTGAAGTTTAAAGAAATTCAGACTAGAATTAAGATGCACCATTTAAAAGTGAGTTCATTAATTGGAATAACTGATTACAGGTGGTTTTGGATTCTCCTTCACTTGAAACTTTTAAATTAAGACTGGGTGTTTTTCTAAAGAGAGATGCTCTAGTTCAAACAGGAATTAATTCAGTGACAGCTTATAACCTGTTATGCAGAGGTAAGATTAGATGATCATGATGGTTAATTCTGTCCTTAAAACCTATGAGTCCTAAGGTAGTTATACAATGCAATTCTCTATAACATGGCTACATTTAAACTCACTGTGTCACTGCTTGCTTCCCCCTCTGTAGCTGGGGTTACAACCTTAGTCACTGTTGCTGCTTATTCCTTACATCCTCGGGTTGTGTCATCTCCTCTTATCTCTGTGTGTGGGTATGGAGAAGAGAATTTGATTGATCATATAAAGGGAAATAAAATGGATTTTGAGGAGGCCCACAGCACAATTAAACCAGTTCCAGTACTTAGCAAGAGGTGCTATGCATTCTCCATTACAATTCAAGTCAAATTCAGCACTATGTAAGCTGTACTCAGTATAGTGCCAGCTAGGGCCCTGTGGATGTAGGTACGTTTCCATGTGCAGGACAGATAATTGCACTTATATGCACAATTACCCACTCTGCATGTACAAATACCCTATTTCCATACATGTAAAAATGTCAGCGCCGCAAGAGCACACTGCATTTTTCAGGTGCAATTTAGGTACACATTTGAAAACTGGATGCACTTGGCTATGAATTCCTATTGATTTCAGCTGCACTTTTTCTGAGGGCAGAATAGGGTCCATAAGGGTGTGTAATACACTTTCATTTGTATGAAAACAATTGTAAGGCAAGAGTTTCTTCATATATTGAATACCTCTCTCAAAAATATACACCATTAATTATAGGGAATCTCTCTAATTTTTCCATATGATACAGTATATATTTTGCATATAGAATACGTCCACTTTGTTTTCATAGCTCTATTTTCAGACAATTGTCATAAAGGCTGTTTGTAAAAGTTTGGAATAATTTATACAGTAATACAAATGTTTCTGTTCTGGCTTGTTTATGCTGACTGTCAGGAGGTCAAATGCTGTAGGAAGATAATGAGAAAGAAGTGCACTTCTGCGCTGAACAGTCTTTGAATTTGACCTTATCGTGCTAACTAAGGCAAGAAGCAGATTTTCAGTTTCAGGTTTTTATTTTTTGAGGGGTAAGGAAACTTTATCAAGTCCCATGAGAGAGAATCAAAGCTGATCAGTGTACAAAGGATTTTCTTAAAAAGGTTGGCACAGATACTTACAAATGTATATTACTACCTGTTCAGCTTTGTAGATTGGTCTCTGTGAGTCTCACAACTAAGAAAACAATGTGCTTTTATTGGCAGTTTGCAGTGATTTTAAAGTAATTTACTGAAATTATTTATGCACACAACTGACAGAATTGTCCTATTAGCAATAAGGAACTCCAGGAAAGCATTTATGTGAAATAATCTGATGTTTGTTTGTGCCTGAAGTCCCAAATGCTTGAGGGATGTGGTTATTTTATGGAATTAACAGTACCTGTTTTGCCTCATTATTTTGTTTTGTGAGCATTTGCTCTGTTTTGGCATTACAACAATTAAGGCCATTAACACAAACAAGGGAGAAATAAGCCTTTCAGCTACGGAATGCAGACAGAAGTCATGTTATAAGAATGCAATTCTGTCTTCTCTAGTGTTGCCAATTTTGGTTGGACATATTTCTGGAGGTTTCATCACATGACAATCTCTTTAATTAAAAAGATTAATCTTTAATTACTGGAGACTCCAGGACAATCCTGGAGGGTTGGTAACCCTAGAGGATCTCAGAGTTTCATCAGTAGGCCACAAAGTCATCCAGCTTTTTCACCTACCCTTACTGGATAGCTACAAACGGTGCTGGATTAAAGAATTTTGGTGCTCTGTGCACTATGAAAATTTGGGGACCTCCACACATACTCAAATTTGTCCCAGCTACTCCCTCTCATGATGGAGGGGCAGCTGGGCCACATCTGAGTGACTCTGTAACCCTGTTCTAGCTCTTCTCCGGTTGCTGCCTGCATGATATGAACAGGCAATTCAGACCTATGCCCCCCGCGCGCGCACATTTCCCCTCCCACCCCACAACCACCTACCAGCTCCCACTTATCCTGGACCCCTCACACCCAGCAGCCCTAACATACATCCCACTGGCCACAGCCCTCAAGACCTCAGCCCTATTGGCCACAGCCCCCATCATCCCTCTTTACCTCCACACCCACACAACTCATCCCATCCCCACCCCACTCTCTTTTTATCCCATAGCCACCAACAACTTACTCCCAGCCCCTCACCCACTGTTTTGAGACCTTCCCAGTCTCTGGTCCACTTCCTGTGTTTTGCCCTCTGTCTCACCAGACTAGAATGGCTTCTTCCAGTCCCAGCCACTGAGTGGCTCAACTCACTCCCATCAGCCACCCCGTGCTCACATGGCATGGATCAAATCTGAGTGAGTGGCGTGGCAACCTGGTGTCCTGGGTCATAGCACCACTCAGGTTTGTTTCATTGCAACACCACTCCTCCAAATGCAGTGGTCAGGGGCCATCTCAGATGGGGATTCTGTGCAAACCTCCAAGTGCACATTGGTTAATGCTGGCTACAAAGGTGGGTTGGCATTACTCAAGTCTGTCAAGTTCCAACCCTTTGCTCAATAGTACTGCTATGAGACCAAGATTTGGCCTTGAAGTTGGCAGAAGTTTTGCCACTGACTACTTAAGGTTGAACCACAATTTGGCCTTTTCTTCTTTGTCTGATTTTTCAGAAGTGGTCAGTACCTTGAAGTCCAGCTGAACTCAGTAGGAGATTCTGATTGGTCAACACCTCTGAAAATAGGCTTTAATAGCACAAAAAAAGCTAGTGAGAACACCGAGAATATTTACTTTCCCTCTGGTCAGGTGCTGGTTGATAACTGATACATCTTCAGTTTTGATCCTGAATACCATCACTAGTAAGGGGATTGCTCAGAGGTTGAGCTAGGCCCGGGGTCGACAACCTTTCAGAAGCGGTGTGCCAAAACTTCATTTATTCACTCTAATTTAAGGTTTCATGTTCCAGTAATGCATTTTAACTTTTTTAGAAGGTATCTTTCTAGACATCTGTAATATATAACTAAATTATTGTTGTATGTAAACTAAGGTTTTTAAAATGTTTAAGCTTCATTTAAAATTAAATTAAAATGCAGAGCCCCCCGGACTGGTGGCCAGGACCCAGGCAGTGTGAGTGCCACTGAAAATCAGCTTGTGTGCCACCTTTGGCATGCATGCCATAGGTTGCCTACCCCTGAGCTAGGCCATCCCTGGGATTGAGATCTGAGGGGGACTCCCCTGTTACAAGGTCAGTCCTCAAAGAGGCCATTAAGTTGGCTTTCCAGCTGCTTTGTACTGCTGATTGGATCCACTGTTACCATTTTGCAGCAAAGATCTGGCCCCATCCTTTTCATATCTTCATTGGAATCAAACTCATTTTAGCAATAACCACATTTAAACATAGACGTAACTATAGCAAGAAGGGTACTGCAGTGTCCCTAACAAGTGCAGAAAGTCTCCCTCTCCCCAAACCATGTTACCCAAACAAAGTCATATAATATGGTTCTCGGGGGCCGGGGGAAGCTGTGCACAATTTGTGATCAAACTCTGCTTGCAACAGCCCGGCTTACATTTGCTTATCTCTCGCAAGCCTTTATGGACAAAGCCTTTCATTCTCCCTGATTCAATGAGCAGATGTATGAGCTCTATTATCAGATTTGTTGTTACTAGTTTCTCTTATGTGTTGATGATGTAACATGTTGAAAGCCCAATAAACGTGTAATTTTAGAGGACTCTTGCACCGAACACTGAAAATAGTTTTTAAAGAACACTGTACTTTCTACTTATGTAGTGCTTTTTTGTGGTGCGCCTATCCCCGGTCCCAATGCATGTTTGCCTAGTTCTTGTTAGGACTACATGCTTTAGTAAGGAAATGAAACCATTTTCCAGTGTACTGCCTACCAAATGTATTGGGTATTTATAAGTTTTATTCACCAGTACAATGGCCCAGTGTAATTGCTCTGTGATCTAGTGGATCATACTGTGTCATGCATGGAGACTGAGTTATCTGTAAACTATACTGTATCTTTTTCAAATAAAATTGGGAAATGAAATCATGTATATATGCCTTGTAGTCCCAAAAAGCATTTTGAATGTGAACTGGTCCAGTACTGCTATTGTCTAGGTCCGAGGTTAACTTAAAACTAAATCAAAGAAGAAATGACTACTAAAGTTTCATGAACAAATAAACTCTATTTACCACTCCAGTACCCTGGTATATGTCAGATTCATTGATTTTTACCACTGTTCGCATCAGCATTTTTTTTCCCCAGCCTTTGTACAGCTACAGAAATTGGTTATGGCCATCCCAGCTGCCATTAATTTCCTATTTTCAGAATGAAAACACATTTCTGCTCCAAAAATTTGTTACATCATAAATTGTGCAAAATTGCACAATCACACAAAATACTTCAATGATAAAATGTCAGCTAACTGCTTAGGTACAGGCATAGACCTATACCTATTTTCAGTTTGAAATACTGCATTATTGATCTAGGATATGAGGCTGGTGTCTTTGAGATGCAGAAATGCATGCATTTCAGAGATCAAGACTGATTTCGTATGAATATGAAGAATGGAATATTTTAGAAGCTGGTCTTTGGCAGTGGTTCGTGTGCAAATTAGAATATAAACGTTTTAAAATCCATATAATTTCTAGCAACTCTTACAGCCTGACAAGATGACTTGCAATATTAGTTTCTAGCTACTATAAAGCACTTTGTTAAGGAACAGGCATAAATTTTTAATCAAATTTTCCTTGAGAAATGGACACGTTACTGGTGGTTGTTTCAGGAGGGGAGCATATCTTAAGATGTTCAAGGTTCTTCATAGCTATGTTTAATAGTGGGTGCTGATTTTTCTTGTTGATTTTCTTTTTTGAACAGCATATTTAATGGCTGTTTGCATCCAGCACAAGAGTTAGATGATGCTGAGTAACCCGCTAATGTTATATAAATTACAGTAAAAAATCTTAAGATCCCTCAGCTGTCATTGTTCATAAAACTATGTGATGTATGAACTGATGGGTGTTGTAAATAAGGAATTGGTTATAAAACTGTAGAACAATTCTCCGTAATGTGTATAAATAAGATTAATCTTACTCAGTCTGCTAAATAGTTGAGGGTGAATGCTTAGCTGTATACAATTATACCTTCGGAGCAAAATTAAAAACATAGTGAGAAATTGAGACACTCTAATGCAAAGCAAAAGTTTTCTCTTTTTTTAAATCAACTAAAATTATTCTTCTATGGTTTTTGTGACTTAGTGCTTACTGATCTTGATATTTTTAATAAGTAATACATGACTTTACCTAGTGAATATGTCTTAATGAGACTTTCATGTGCATCCAGAAATTTTTGTTGCAAATACTTCAAATTTAAATGAAATACAAAGAGTACCATTCTAAAACTAAGGTGTCTTATTTTATTCAAATAAACTTTAGTAGATGAATGCCACTTCTGTTATATGTTTAGCACTTTTATTGTTAGTGTTACATTAAAAATAGGGAAGAATGGGACTATGAAATGTCTTGGTAACTTTATTAGTGTGGTGGGGGGAGGGATATTTCTACCATTGTTTCATTTCTCAATAAGTATGGGCATAGGATATGTAGTAGTAGCAGGTTTGGGGCATGCTCTCCCTTTTTCTTGATTTTGGGGGGAAGCCTTTCCAAGGGTCCACCAGACTCGGCCTGACTCGGCCAAGAAAGGAGACTCTCCACAACATTTCTCCCTTTCAAATCTGGAGGAACGCTCCTCCATAGTCCAAGATAATGCTGAGCCAATGTTACACAGTAACCCAGTGCACTGAAGCAAACACCCCTAGAGGGATGGTGTTGAGGAACCTCTATTCCAGGGCCTGTACGGGAGGGCTTAAATGGAAATAATGTGTTGAAATATTTATTATCAGTGTGCTCTTGCCATATTGATCATTGTTGTGTATCTCACAAATAATAAAGGGCAACATGTAGCAAGAGAGAGACTTTACATTAACAGTATCCTAACTGTCCACTTCTGGGAAACCCATGATTTTGTTTTCTAATATCTGTGACTTAGCCAAAACCGCATCACCTTTTAAGTTGCTGTCATGATTTTGTTGCAAATTTTCAATTTTCCCAGTTTATTACCAAGTGACATAGGTGTGGGAATGGATTGCAGAGATGGTTGTTAATATGATATGGATTTTTTTAACCTGTAGGTCACCACTACAAATCTAGCCTAGGTTGCTAGTAGCAGAAGGTCATTTGCTTGACTATATGGTAGTCTGTGGCATGAGTTGGTGATCCTAATCCACATTATTTTTTCCAAGAATATTAGGCCTAATGGAAAGTACAGAGGACAGCAGTGAATATTTTTAACATAAATAGATCCATAAAGATATTTGATTATGCTCTCTTCATTAGCAATAGGAGCTAGTAGTAGAATAACAAGAAAATAATCTGCTACAGACGGTGAAATGTGAAGTACCCAATGTGTGGTTTTTTTTTTTCATTGAGGGCTAAACTCAAACACAAAACCCCACGTATTGGCAGAGTCCTGGAAGAAATTTAGGGAAAAGTTCCATAATTTACAGGGCTTTCTCCCCTCCAGGCATGCCCCACTCTACTCCCAAACCTAAACTCTAGTATCTGAGATCAGAGCTGGACTATGCTTTTGTTCAAATAGACTTTCCAGTAAATGAGTTTTGAACTCGCTAAGTTACATGGCCAGAGAGTTGAGTGACTCTGATCCTGGGGTTTGGACATATGTGCAGGCAACTGAGGATTTCTTAGAGCTGACCAAGAAGGTATAATAGATGAGGAGGATTTAAATTCTGACTTCGATAAGTGTAATATGTCATGCTTAGTTGTAAACAGTAAGCAGGTTGATGTGGTGATTGTAGCCAATAATAATCTTGTTTTTTCTAATTGTTTGAATGGATATAGCTTGATTTCAAGATTGACTGCCTACACCCTCTGACCTAGATGATGCATTTCACACACTATCCTATGAGGGGAGTGCAGAGCTGCTCCTAGGAATGCTTAATGATGTATGTGGAGTAGTTTGTCTGTGGGACAGTGTAGAGATGGGGGGAGCTGTTGCCCAGCTCCTCCTCCCCCTTCTCTGCTGCCTTTTGGTGACATGCTTAACAGGCTGGAGTCAGGAAAGGAGGCATCAGACAGACTCGATTCACAGTCTCTTCTACAGTGATTGGCCCTTTTGTAGGCTCAGAGGCATCTTGTATGCACCCACTTCTGGCACCCACTATCACTCCAGTGTGCCTTTGCCAGGAATCCTCACAATCTATCTGTGTTAATGTGGAACATGCTATGTAGAAATGCATACAGCTTTTCAATTAGAGCTCCCTTTACTCATTTTGCAGTCTGGAATTAAGTGATAGAAAGGATTCATTCTTGACCCTTAGATTTAAAGGCCACAGCCATCTCTTATCACTGAAGATAGTCTCCTCTCCCCCCTCTAATTTCTCTACAAATGTGCTTTTCATAGCTCTGGGATTGTGTACTATCTAATTATGAATTGATTTTGCCAATGATCTGAGTTGTTTGGATTGCAGATGCCTTCTTAATTGGCCCTATCCATCTCTACTGAATTGCTTCTCTCCTTCATTCCAGTGAGGAATGTTATGAAGCAAGAACTTGTAATTTATGCAGTGCTCAGATTAGAAAAATAAAATGGCTAGTGTGTGCCTCCTTTTCCTCACAGGGTCATGCAGCATAAAGATTCACTCCCTACCCCCCTGGGTGGTGATTAGACTCTCTTCCCTTGCTTTCAACTTCCTTTTTCTGCCAAAGATTTTAAATCAAATGTAGAAATACAGATAAGTGAAGTTGCATATGCTTTTTCCTTGCTTTTGTCCTCTCCTTTCCCTATTTCTTCATTACCTTGTCTCTTTCTCATCCACCATTTCTTGGTTTTCCTCAATTTCCATGTTCTTTTCCTTCTTTCTGCTTGGCATTTTCCATCAGCTCTTCTGTGCCTCTGTCATAGTATACTTTCCTCAATCTGAACCTTAGAGTCCAAAAATGAGGTACTAGCATGAAATCCTCTAAGCTTAATCCAATCGATACCCCACCTCGGATGTCTGGAGTACAACGCGGGTCTCCCAAAACCCTTCTCCTGGGGCCCCAGAAACCGGGAACCGCGCCTGGATTCTTAATACAGAGGAGGGGCACCAACGTTTCCCATCGTAGTGTGCTCTCGTCAGGCTGTGTCCCTGTCCTTGGGGTTAGCCCATATGAAGATCACACCGACTCCTTGAATGCTTATACAGAAGGCTTCACCTTCCTCCTCTCTCCCCACCGGGCAGACGGTCATCTCACAGATTCGGAAGTCTCCGGATGTGACACTAAGAACAAGATCAATTCTTCCCTTCTCACCCACCAAGGGTCCCTGGGGTGGTACAGACTGGCTAACTTCCCTGAGCGCTCCCAACTAGGGGGAAAATCTACCAGGTCTTATAAATAAGCAAAGCTTTTAATAAAAAGAGGGAGGAGACAGTACAAGTTATTTCCTCTGTAATCTAGACCTGGTGAGAATTTTAGACGGGTCTGTTCAGCTTATAGACATCAGAGAAGTACAACTACTGTCACCAACTACACATAACTCTACACTGAACTAGGCAATATACAGCAACAAAAGACTATAACCGCCTTTTTACTCAATACTCACTATTCTGAATATATGAGACTGTAGCAGGGAGATTGGCAGAAACCTGCTTGCACCTCTTGTCCCATCCAGGACTCGGAGAACAAAGCAAACCCCAAAAACCATAAACAAAGGCTTTCCTCCATCGAGATTTGAAAGTATCTTGTTTCCTGATTGGTCCTCTGGTCAGGTGTTGTTTGTTAACCCTTTCCAGGTGAAAGAGACATGAACCCTTAGCTATCTGTTTATGACAGCCTCTCACTGAAATTGGTATTGAGGTAGTGTCTAAAGGCCCCAATCATGCATTTCAAGCGTGGGCACTATACTAAACAAATAATGAAGACAGCTCGTATAGAATAAGAGGAAAGTTTAAGGTAACAATGAGAACACTGGTCATAGCAGACATCATGGCAGAGGTGTATTTTAAAGGGGGTATTTGAATGAGAACAATGAGGTGGTTTTGTGAATGTTATTAGGTAGCTTCTCCCATGCTTGACAGGCAGCATCGGAAAAAGCAGGCAGATCCTTGTTTGAAAATTTAACAAATGGGCAATGAAGGCTGGTGTCATTGGCCGAGGCAAGGGCTGAGATTTCAATAATTTGAGAGATAACTTGTGCAATGATAGGCCATAAAGGCCTTAAAAGCAACAGCAATTAGTTTGTGTTTGTGGAGGAGATATTCTAGATGTACTTTACACCTTGGAAAAATAATTCTCCCTTTCTCCTTCCTCTCTGCACCCATAAAAGTCGTGCTGGACTATTTTGTTAGCACTGAGTGTTCCTTTGACAGCATAATTTGACATACTAGCAGTAATCGTTGTTCATTGGGCAGCTATGGTACAAAACTTGATTGAAAGGTTTTTCATCATTTCCTATTGAGCTGAAAGTTTCTGTGTAGGTTTAAGAAAGGAAAAAGATCATATTTATTGTTATTCCCAAAAGCCCGTTTTAATTATAGGGAGGCAAGCAGAATACATTTCTTCAAGTGTCACCCAATATTGAGTGAAGTTTCAATTTAGATCAAAACTATAGTCAATTTTTATTATAGGAGAAGGCCTTTTCGGTTTTGGGGGGGGCAGGGAGCAGGTATCTGAAACAGCAGCAGTAGATGTATTCCTATTATATGGGCATTTTCATACAACATAATCTGTTAAAATGGACACGTCACCAATTAACAAGCCATACAAAAATCACTTTTCCAAACTGACCACCTTGTCATATAACCTAGGTGGTTGTGCTTGTGGATGTTTTCTGTATCCTTTGTAGCTTCCTTCTCTTTGTTGCCATCAACTAACCACCACCACCATGGAAAATTTGAGTTCTCCCTTAAAATGGATAATTTAGAATTTGCACGAGTCCATCTGTATTAGCTTGTACTGTAAAATTGATATGAGAGAGAAACATACCCTGTAGAGTTACATAAATGTGGTTAATATTATGTAGAAAGATATTGGAGAGTATCCCAATTACTGGATTTCCCTTTGTTTTGGCCCTGGTTCTAGTTGGTGATTTATTCAAGCTATCTGATACTTATTCTTAAAATTTATTGTCTGGTATTCTTTCACCGTACAACGTTTAGGTGCTTTACAAATGTAATCAAATAAATCTTGTGAGATTACCATAGCAATCTAACCCTAGAGGCGATCCTTATGCAGGATATAGCCCTCTAACTACAAAGCAAAAGAAATGAAATGCAAACATTGAACTTAAAATATGGTCTGAAGTCTGAATTCAGTTTACAACAATAAAGAGGCTTAGGATTAAACTTCAGGTGCTGCAAAGAGCATTGTTTTCGAGGGGAGTTCAGTGGTACACAGAGGTGAATCCTTATGCAAGATTTGGGTCTAAGATCCAAACCGTTTTATAGCAGAATTAATAAAAGTCTTGCAAATGACACTTTTAAAAAAAAATCTGGTAATTTTAAAGGCAGAAGAAAACAAGGAATTCTGCTGACAAGTGTAAAAGCAACCTCACTTTTGCCTGGTTATTCAAAATTTTAAAGACATTGAGGTTTTTCTTTATTCTGGAATGAATTTGATTCAAAGAACTCCTACAGTAATAACATTGTAGTTGGCAATAATTATGTACGATGCCTACTGTCCGTTAATATGAAGTGTCAAATTCTCTGCAGACAATGAAATGCTGTGTATTTTTATGGTAGCTATTTTTCCTTTTGGTTGTGGTGATGGTGGTGGTTTCTCTTTCTTGCTTTTTGAAATCATGCCATTGATTAAAAATGGGGGAAAGCAGAAACTGTAAAAGAAATTAATTGTCCTTTCCACATTATTATGAAGTAAACTCCTTTATGACCAAAGTCCTGAGGCATATAGGACTCTGATTATCTTTTTAATCCAGCTGCTGCTTTCACTACTGAAAGCAATGGAACGCTTATTCAGTGTTCTCAGTAGCTAATCAAATCAGTGTTCAGGGCATAGGAGGGCATTTTGTGGAAGAACTGTCTGATACAGCTTCAGGTCAATCAGTTCTCCTCTTAGTAGGAAACAGAAATGTGGGAAGGTACCCCAACATATTTACTGTCTTGCAAAGCATTTACATACCTAAAGTTTCTTTTTTTTAACTAATGAAACTGCTCTTTATTCGACCTTTTAGTCTCTCCTCCTTTTCTGATCCCTGAGTAATTTTCTTTACATGATAGCAAAACTTTGCTTCAAATTTACTCTTCTCTTGAGATGTCATTAGAGTGCTCTTTCTTGAATGTTCATAAAAAAGTAGTGTCTGAGTAACAGCATTTTATGTGTAACTCATTGAAGAGTTATAGCAGACAGTTGTTTTACACATTCAAATTGCAGTTTAACATCTGGGATTTATGCTAATCCTTGTGATCTAATCAGATACATATTACTGTTAGAATGGAAGCCTTAAAACTGCTAGTTAATTAACAATAGTATTTCAATACTTATCTATGTATTAGTGATATTCATATAGCACCACTGATCATAGTCCCCAAGCACTGAAATACAGCATTAGTGGATTTATAATTTAAAATAATTACAATTTGTGGATTTATAATCCTCAGTTTTCACAATGTTGATTAATATATGCAGAATATAAACACTATAATTATTGCTCCTATATCAGTTCATTAAAAGTTATTTTGTCACCCAGTGATTTGCAATGGCCCCATGGTACAATCTGCAGATGCTGTAGTGTGCTATGCATATGCAAAATATTATGTCCTGATAGTACATACTAATCTTTGACTAATGAGGTGATCCTTTAAAATAGCAGCAAGAGCAGACTGATCTTTAAGAGAAGGTTCCACACATTTGCTTAATTTTGGTCTCTGTAATCTCTTGAGAGAGAGAGAAGGCTTAGACATAAGCATTAACCAGTGTACTGCCCAAAAATCCTGTTGTAAATTTTTAACTGCAAAAGGATAGATACAATTGCATGTGTACAGTATTGTAATTTCATCTGACAGTGAGAATCTCTTCCACTTAGTGCCCAATTTATTTACCCCTCCAAAAATAAGAGATGATTTTGTTTAATATATGAACAGATGGACAGAATCAGGGTTGGTTTTGAAAAACTTGGGTTTTAGTTTTGAATTTCCCATTTCACCGTAATTCTTCCCTTAGCCAAAGTTTGGGAAAAGATTGTGCAGCTAAATATGCCCATTTTTTTTCTCATTTCTCCTTCAGATAGAGATGAGGCTAAAGTGGCGTGTATTCCACATCTGTGAAACCTAGTTGATGAAAACCAAAACTCTTAAGACCACAACCAAGAGTGGTTCAGATCCTGTCTCATTTTATTTGAACTGTGAAAGATCAGAGGTTCAGATATATTTCTGGTTCATCTCCACCCCAAAAAGCTGTTAGGGAAAAGTTTGAACATGTAAGATATTTGATATTTAATAATATACATTTAAAATGTTTGTTCGATTATTCCAAACTCTTTAGACCTTAGAGAACAATTCAGGGAAGGGCTGTGCAAACATTTTGGACAGAGGGCCACATGTGGGTATGGAAATTGTATGGCAAGCCATGAATGCTCACAAAATTGGAGTTGCAGTGTGTGAGGAGGTGAGGTCTCTGGCTGGGGGGGTGGGCTCTGGGGTGGGGCCAGAAATGAGGAGCTCAGGGGGTGAGAGGGAGTTCTGGGCCGGGACAGGAGGTTGGTGTGCGGGTGAGGATTTGAGGGCTCTGGCTGGTGATGTGGGCTCTGGGGTGCAGAATGGTAGGACTGAGGAGTTCGGAGGGCTGGAGGGGGATCAGGGCTGGGGCAGAGGGTTGGGGCACTGGAGGGGGTCAGAGGCTCCAGGCAGCGCTTACCTCAAGCAGCTCCAGGACGCAGCATGACATTGCTGTGTGTGCTGCCCCATCTGCAGATGCCGCCCCTGCAGTTCCCATTGGCTGTGGTTGCTGGCCAACGGGAGCTGCTTGGGGTGCTATGGAGCCCTCAGCTGCCCCTGCGTGTAGGAGCCAGAGTGGGGACGTGCTGGTGCTGCTGCTGCTCCACAGAGCCATGGCACATGTGGAGTGGGGCAATACCCAGACCCCGCTCCCTGGCAGGAGCTCAAGGGCCAGATTAAAACATCTGAAGGGCTGGTTGCAGCCCCTAGGCTGTAGTTTGCCCATCCCTGCTTCAGGGATTTCATGTGAAAAATGGAGTTCCCTGTAGTGATGGGGTGTCCACCCCATCTGAGGCTGAAAGGGTAAATTAGGCCAATTAACTTAAAGACCACACTTGGAAGAGAGCCAGGGAGTGCTAAGGCCTAAATTGCTTATGAAATCCAGATATGGGAGGAACTGGGCCAGGTTTAAAAAGCTAGGAGGCTAGCAACAGAAAGGAAATATAGGAGAAGTTGTCTGGAGGGGTGTTTGAGGCTACAGGGTTCAGTAGTTACTCTCTGGGAGGAGGCAGTTTGAGCTGGTACACTCAGAGAAGGGAGGAGGAGACAGGGAACCAGAAGCTGTAGTAAGGAATATAGGGAAAGAGCCATGAGGGGTGAGGAAAAGCAAACCACAGTTGCCAGGTACAGGGTCCCTGGGCTGGAACTCAAATAGTGGGTGGGCCTGGGTTCCCCTACCAGCCACTGGGGAAGTAGCACCATCAGAGCAGGGCCAGAGAAGAATGCCTGAGACTGTATGTTTGTGTGGAGGAAGTTTGGATAACCCCATATAGTGACTGGAGGGCTGAGTCACAAATTCACGAGGCTGCGGTTCCTGGAGTGAGAAGGGTCTGGGGGTGACAGGACAATGGGAAGGGATCATAGGAGGGCAGCACCTGGCAGAGCTAATTCTGGCCAGGAGCAGGCACCACTAGCAGTGAGTGGACCCCGTGACCTCTGTTAAAACAAAGAAAAGATTGTACTCATTACAAAATTTCAGATAATATCATGAGTTACTGCGGAAAACAAAGGTGTGAATGAAAAATAGTTCTTGGAGTTTGGCACTAAACTGCACCTGCGGAAGGAAAACAAGACCAGTAGTAGTCCTGGATTTCAGATCTCATAACCCAGAGAGAGAATGAGAGCGCCAGCCACTGATGTCCTTATTTTCAGAGGAGTAAGCATCTGCAGCTCCCAATGATTTAAGTGGTCGATGTACAGCATAGCTGCAAAACAGACTATAAATGAACTGCAGAAACCAAAGTGGGAATAATGTTCATAAGCAAGGTTTGTTAGTGGGCGTTTATATTGTGCCACTAATATTTTAACACCTGCTTTTATTAACATCATTTCCTAAGGCCTCCTGTTCAAATATGTATTTTTATTACATTTACATAAAAGCAGAAAATGTTTTTTTTCCTCAATCAGAAGTTGAAAAAATACTATGTGAGAGCAGCAAATGTCTTCTGAAAGCTAAAAAAAAAACAAAAAACCTTTAGTATAATTGTTAGGGATGTGTGCTAGATGTTTCTATTAAATGGTCTAAATTCAGTGAATGGCACTAGCTCACCAGTAATCCAGGGCAGTGGAGAATAAGATGTGCTTTTTTTGTACGTGTTTATATTACATCTATAATAGCACTGATGAAATATTTTCAAAATATCTTTGTTAATGGAATCACACCACACAGAGGCAACTTTGGTTTAATCAATGGATGCTTTCAACAAAGGCAATGGCTGAAAATAACCATATGAAAGATAAATAGAGTATCCCATTACTTTTATATGGCTTGCACCTTCTCTTTAATGTAAAGATCCATGAGGCAGTATTAACCCCCTGAAACATTCATAAAATAAAAAACTATTTGAAGATATGGAGGGATGTAAGGTAAATAGTCTACCATTTTGCCTGCTGATCTAGCTCCTTGTGTTAATCCTGGTGGTATCTCCTAGAGAAGAAAACTGAGAATGAGTACAGAATTTTTAGCTTTGGGAATCTTTCCCTGGGTTTCTCTGAGAGTACAAATGATGAGGCATTAAAACTATATTATAATTTCAAAATGGAGGAAAATATTTATAATGAACACATTTATTTTTACGGAGATGGTGGGGGGGAAGAGGGGGCATGAATGGAAGTATTCTGAGCTAGCCCATGACAGAGGAGTCCCTTATGCAATGGAATTTCATGTCATAAAGGGACTGCTGAAAACAAATGACTTTGTAATAATGCCAGGTTAATTTGTTGCTAAAGCAGTCATGGGACCTTCATAAATATATGTGCAGTGTAATGAAGCTGGCATAGTGCTGCTGTCATGCTGCATGAAAATATCATGGAATTGATAGACTGCTGTTGGGATTTATTTAATCCAAAGTAGTGCTGAAAAGGAAAATCTGACATCTGTGTGACTCAAACTTGACAAGTTGCTTGGCAGCAAACTGCAATAGTTTGTATCCTACTTGCCGGGGGGCCTACTAATGTGATACCATTGCAGATAGCCAGTGATTTATTCTTCTGCAGTTATAGTGGTAGAACTAATATGTTCTAGATAGAAGCAGTTTTGCATCATATTGCAATAGCAGCAGATTCTTCACAGATTGAAAATCCATTTATTAGATTAAATTGATTTTAATTTCACTGCTAAATTACAAGTGGGATTCAAGAAGCATTCAAAAGGAGAATGCTTGTTAGCTGTTAAGGAAGTTATAAGGAGTTGCTACATGCAGTGTTGAAGTGCTGAACAATTTTGGGACTTCTAGGTTTTCAGTGACAGCTGGAAATCTCATGTTACTCCTCTTGATTTCATAGGGGCTGATTATAAGAACATAAGAATGCCCGTACTGGGTCAGACCAAAGGTCCATCTAGCCCAGTATCCTGTCTTCAACAGTGGCCAATGCCAGGGGCCCCTGAGGGAATGAAGAACAGGTAATCATCAAGTGATCGCTCCCCTGTTGCTCATTCCCGGCTTCTGGCAAACAGAAGCTAGGGACACCATTCCTTTCCATCCTGGCTAATAGCCATTGATGGACCTATCCTCTATGAATTTATCTAGTTCTTTTTTGAACCCTGTTATGGTCTTGGCCTTCACATCATCCTCTGGCAAGGATTTCCACAGGTTGACTGTGTGTTGTGTGAAGAAATACTTCCTTTTATTTGTTTTAAACCTGCTGCCTATTAATTTCATTTCGTGAATCCTAGTTCTTGTATTATGACAAGTAGTAAACAACACTTCCTTATCTACTTTCTCTACACCAGTCATGATTTTATAGATCTCAATCATATCTCCCCTTAGCCATCTCTTTTCCAAACTGAAAAGCCCCAGACTTCTTAATCTGTCCTCAAATGGAAGCTGTTCCATACCCCTAATCATTTTTGTTGCCCTTTTCTGAACCTTTTCCAATTCCAATATAGAATAGTGGTATTCTCAGTGACTGAAAATTTGGCCCTCTCTACAACCCTTCTTGGAGTACCATTGTAATCTGAGGCTTCCATTGGGATTCGGTGAGTAACCTAAATTGTGGTTATAGACAATATATGACTGCAGAAATGATACATTCTTAGGGCTGGTCTATACTACCATGGTAAATTGATCTAACTTATGCAACTTGAGTTATGTGAATAATGTAACTGAAGTCAATGTAGTTAGAGCCATTACCACAGTGGCTACTCTGCGCTGGGTCAATGGGAGAGCCTTTCCTGTTGACTTCCCTTACACTTGGGGAGATGGCACACACAAATCAATGGAAGAGTGCTCTCCCATCGATTTAGCATGTCTTCACGAGACCCACTAAATCGATACTTGCTGGATTGATTGCAGCAGTGCCGATCTACTGGCAAGTGTAGACAAGCCCTTAGACAACACACCTAAGTGTTTTGCTACTGTAAGCACTGCAGAGCCAATATCATGATGGAAAAATGGCCTGGATTTAGTCTGCCTCATGCATCCTCAACAAAATTGTCAGTTAATTCTGACTGAGGAATTCTCATTACTAGTGAATATGAGGGGTGCGGGAGCCTGAGTTTGTTACTGATCTGGCTGTCAGAAAAATAATCTTTTTACTCACAAAATGAGCAAATGCGATATGGGAGGAGTTGAGAGAAAATGCATTTCTTACAATAGCTTCTCATACTGTTAACAGCATTTTGGAAAGCACTGCAACTGTGCCACTGAGAGAATTGCTGAGGGGAAGCAAGCTATGTATTATTTAATCATTTTAGGCTGTTTGCATGATGTGATGAAGAACTTCCTACTCTTTACCCCACCTCAAAAGACATTAGACTTTGAATATAGTAGCAATGTACAGATAAATTAACATTTGGAAAAAATCTATAAATATCAAGCATTAATAGAAGAGACTGGGGAAGCCCCAGTACTCTGGGGTAGCATAGATTACTGCTTGATTATTGTATTGGGAAAAACTGTGTGAATACCACAGACATGAAAGCACTAAAGCAAGTTTAAACAGGGAATTTTTTTGCTACATTTTCATTCTTTCTCTGCCATGTGCCAATAATTTTAGTACTGTAATCTCTGAAATACAGTAGAATTGAGGAATGCAAAGAGATTGTTGCAGCAATGGTAACTAATAAGGAGGAACTTGCTGACTACAGAAACCCTCAAACCAGAACTTATTCTTAATATATACAAAGAGAGTAGCTGTATCCATATTCACTTGCTGATATTTCACATGCAAAAGTGGTCATTCTGTAATAGCAATTATTTGAGTGTGAAGGCAATGTCCAGAGATTTTTCTTTTTAAGAGCAGTTCAGGATTCATTTTTAGAATCATCTGTGTCAATATTGTGGATAAATCAAACACTTTAGGGAGGTGGTAGATTTATTTAAAAAAGAAAAAAAACTGTTTGGATTTGTCTATACCTTCAATATTAAGGTCAGGTCTAAACTACCACTTACTTCAGTATAACTTATGTTGCTCAGGGGTGTGAATAAACCACTCCCCAAGCAACATAAGTCACATTGACCTAAGCACTGGTGTGAACAGCACTAGGTCAGCAGGACAGCTTCTCCTCCCAACATAGCTACCACCTTTGGCAGAGGTGAATTTATTATGCCAACCAAACAGAGCGTGCTCATTGGCGTAGAGTGTCTTCACCAGACATGCTACAGTGGCGCAGCTGCCTCAGTACAGCTATGCCAAAGTTGCACTTCTAGTTTAGACTAGCCCTAAGTTGTCCAGGCTAGCCTCCCATGAAAGCATAAGATTGTTCCCCGTAAAACACTTTCTAACTCCCTTCCCGCCCAGTTGAGTTTAAATGTTCCAAATGATGGTGCTCCTACCATTTAGGAATCAGTAATCCAACATGATACAAATCACTGTCAGGAAGTTTTCCATGAACCCCGTTTGGGTAGGGGCTTTCTTTTTACTCTGTGTATACAGTGCCTAGCATAGTGGAGTCCGGGTCTCTGAGTAGGGCCTCTAGGTGTCTTGGATATACAAGTAATAATGACTTTTTTTGTTAACTTCATCGCATTACTTTTAGTTAACTTGCTTGAACCCCCCAAAATTGTTTTTCTTCTTGGTATTTATACACATTTCAAATATTTGTATGTTATTGACATCTTTCCCTCCTCACAAAAAACAAAATCACAAAAACCCAGCAACATATTCTTAGTCATCTTAGTCAAGCTATCTATATTTAGCTCTTTTAATTATTTGTCATTGAATGAGGGAAGATTAAACAAGCTTATCAGGAATGATTAAAGGACTTTATATAGAGCACTATGTGGATTTATGTTATGTTGGTGTTCAAGCTCTTCAAAGTTAGTGAATATTTTTGTCTGAAATACTAGACTGAAATGAAGATGGGTTACCTGTCTAAAAATGCCTAAATCGCTTAAGCACTTTTATAAATTTTACTCAGGGAAATGCAGAGTTGTGGGGTCTTATAGGTCAGTTTTCTGTACAGAGTAGAAATTGTGATGAGGTGTTTTTAGTGTATTTGTATGCAGAGTTCACAGACATCTTGTTCCCTTGGACAGGGTAGTAACATACTGCACACAGACAACTCTTTACTGCAGAAACCTTTGGTAAGGCACCTCTAACCTGTCCCCAGGAGCAACTGTTTTGCACCTCTGTCTCTCTCAAATCACATTTCTTCTCAAAACCATCTCCTCTTCCTATCCCAGTCCTTGCATTTTACACCTGGATACCTCTACTCCAAGTCCACTCACTGAAGCTGTTTGGGACTCAGGTGAGCCTGCACATCTATTCTATCTTTTTGGTGTGTGTGTCATGACCACACAAAGGAGACTGTTTTACAATACCCCTTTACAACTTCCTGGGTGCAATTACTGCATGACACATTTAACTCCTTTCTATGGAGAGTTTCACCCTAGGTGCTTATACATCAGCTATTGGCCTCTTTTGTGATAACATTTGGGGAAGTAGTGAAGTATTAAGGGCAATGCATTGCCCATAGGTTATTTCTGGTACTATCACACTTGAGGGTTATGCTTACAGGAGGCGGGGGCGGGGGGGTTGGGGCTTACACCAGTGAAGGAGCGTCTTCCCAGGCACCACTCCAGAGCCCCGGGGGAGCCCCGGGC